>NW_009921473.1:0-46331 GCF_000696875.1 Nestor notabilis | reverse complement strand
CGATAAAGCAGACCATTTCTTTGAGACCTCCTTGGAATCTGCTCAAGCCATTGTGTTGAACTTTTCGCTTGACTGGTTTCCTTGTAGCAGCACATTGAGGGCACAGATTCGTTCCTCTCAGCCAGGTGATTTGCATACCTCCTGCCTGGAGGGGCCAGATTCTAACAGGTAAAGAGTCCGAGGGTGGTTTATACCCATCCTGCTCACTAGGGGAGCTTAGACTGAAATGTGAAGGGATAAAGAACTTAGTTCTCCAGACACTTAGAAGAGGACATAGCGAGTTGCAGCAAGGGAAGTCCTGGTTCGTTACTGTCAAGTTTTCCGGATGAGGGTAGTCCACTATTGCAGCGGGGCACAGCGGGGTGATGAGTCTCTGCCCTTGGAGGCACTCAGAATTTGGCTGCCCTCAACCTGCTTTGGCCCTGCTTTGGGCAGAGGTTTGGAGGAGGGACCTCTTGAGGTCCCTTCCAACCTAAATTACTCTCTGACTCTGTAACGGGGGCGTGTAGTATTCCTTGGGAAACATGCACATGAGTATTTGCAGGCTGGGTTTGGTGATCTGAGCAGAGCAGGTGGTGGAGTCTGCCAGTTACCAGCTAAAACACTGGTAAAATTCCCAAACAGTTTTGAACAGAGTTTCCTCACTAAGCATCTGGCCTTAGAAGTTACCCTGCATGGTTTTACTTCCATATATTTTGGGGTAAATTCTTTGGCTGTTCTGGGTTATGTCGTGTCAGCGCGAAGCTGGAATCCAGTTAAACTGCAAATCAGTTATTAGACACAGAGAGATTGACTGTAGCCAATTTTTCCTTGTTTTAGGTGCTTTCTCACCAGTTAATTTTACACTGGAGACATTATGCTGTCCAAGGGAATAGCAGGAACAGGAATACCAGTATGTATTGTTTCTTATATACATTCGTTGGGTTTCCTTACATGATTTAAAATGGGAGAATACAAGCTACGGACAATTGCTGCTTTCATTTATAGTCTTGCCTAAGTTAAGGAAGAGTTCAAGTTCACCTGACACAGCTGAGGTTATTTTTACAGTGAACATTGGCAGAGAAACGTGTATTAGGTATTTGTATTCATCCAGTTTCTATCTAATTTATTTTGGTGGCATGCAAAATCACATGTAGCCTTTAAAATAACATAATGTTTAGCAATTAAATTCTTCCTTTCTTCGGAGTGACTAGTTGGTAGCAAATAAATAGTGCAATAAAACAACAGAGGCAAAAGAGGGATTTGCATTTTAAAGGCATTTGCTTTCTTGTGCTTGAATTTCTCCTAAAATGATCTTCAGTTTCTATAGACTATCATTTAAACTGCAGCAGCTTCCTTTGGATGAGGAACTGAATTCATTTTGCTACCAGCTGAGGTCATCATAAAACAAGTTTGGTTTCTTTTCCACGCTCTCGAGTGTGCTTTAGGAGACAAGTTAAAAAAAGCAAGGGAGAATTGAAGAACCCTCAAAAGCAGAGATCTGTGAGAACTCTGTGGAGACTCTGATGATCTCAGTGTTCCGTCTGGTCAAAAGGAAATTCTTCCCCCACCTCAGACCAGTTTGGACTGAGACTCGTGTTTCTGTGCAGAGCCCAGCACGGCTGAAAAGCAGCTTCGTGTTTACTCATCATCTGGTTTGTAAAAGGACATTAGTGCGTCCTGACCCTGGATCTTACTCCTCACTTTATAGTTTTCATCCTTCTTCTGCTGAGTATCTAAAATGTGTGGAGGAAATAATGATGTGAATTAAGAACAGTGCCCTCTGTTTAGGGAAATGGGGCTTCTAAAAGCTGTTAGCACTTAAAAAGGAATAATTTCCTTGCACTCTTCAAGCCAGCTTTGTTTCGTGCGACAGAGTGGATTCTTTAGCTCTTCCTTACCTACCCAGTGCCTTTATAATTCATCCCTTCATTCCCCTCTGTCCAAAAGTGAAATATTCTATATACATTTTAAACTTCAACTTCATTGTGCAATTTCTCAGTCCCTGGATGAGATGGGGAGTTACACCTCATCCCCCTACAGTGCCCAGATTCTCTGTTTCTGTTTGTATTCTTCCCCTCAGAACCAAAAAGCAGCTATTTTAATTACCCAAAGGTTCTCTCTCCAAGACATTTGTGTTTGTATCTGAATGAAACTCGTGTGCAAGTGGATTCTGTACAACCCATTTTAACAGAGGGAACTTCACAGCTCCCTCCTCTCATCACAATGCAAAAGCTCTGACCGTTTCTTTTTCATTTTAGAATACTGTATCGTAACAAATTATACTTAAAAATCATTTAGTGTGAAATTGCAGATTAATCCCATAGGGATGGGGGTTTAGTGCTCCACTCGCCACTTGGGAGCATACAGATGGTGAATCTGAGTTTTACAAAAGGCACAATCACTGATTACATGCATGGATGTAACGGACAAAAAGGCCTTCCTCACGCTAAGGTACAGAAGAGACACTGGAGGTCCTAGTGCCTGGCTTGGGCAGGAAAAGCTACACTTTAAAATGCCTTTACTGCTGAAAGGTTTCATATTATGTATCCCAAACAAAGGGAAAACTGTTTGTTGCTGCCTTTAGGATCCCATTTTTAGCTTCTAAGGCAATTATTACTTTTCTTATCCTTTTTTTTTCTTTGGTTGTTGTTTTGTTTTACTGTATTTTTAGACAACAAACAAATGGTGATTCCTTTAGAAAGGCTTTGGCAGTTTCTAACTATCACTGTCCTTGTTACTAGAACTAAGACCTGCTGTTGTCTGTTCAGGAGGGAGGAGGTTGTCTTGCTCCGTGTGAAGTGCTGGTAGTCTGGCCTGGAAGAAATTCATCTTCATCCTCAGGGAGATGATATTGCTGGCCTGGATGGCCGTGAAGTTAAAACTGCCACTGACCTACTCACTGATTTCAGTGTAAAACTGTTCACACTTAGGACTGCAGTGTTACAGAATAATTCTGAAGTTCAGAAACCCATGAGTTGAGGATGGCCGCTCCGTTCACCTCAACTGTTCCCATTACACCTGCACGTGTCTTTGAATTTCTCTAAAATACTACAGAGAACTATGCATTTGATATGTCATTTCCTCTGAGGCTGAAGCCATCTCACTGCTGTACATTTGCAGAGTGCCTGGAAAAATGGGCCTGGGGCTTCTGAAAGCTCCTGTTACAGAAATAATACAGAGACATTGTTAGATGTGCTTTAAGATCTGGCAGAACCACAAAACCCAAAGGACACTCAAAGCCTGACAGTCTGTTTATAATCAAGCCACTTAAACCTAAGCATAGCCCAGTTTTATCTTTGTGACAAGAATATTTTGCCTTAATGCATGTCTATTTGGGGGACAAAACATAGTTTATAGATAGTGTAATTGTGCAGTGCTGTGGTTCTTATATGCAGTATCATGAAGCAAGTGTGTGAGAAGAGAATTCTGGTTGGTTGGCATGTTTTCCACCACTTCAGATGTCCAACATAATTGCTCTTATCACAGGCTGTTAACAGATTTTAACCTTCAGAATTTCATTAAGGAGCAAGTTTAGTGTATTTTCATTTAGCCTCCAGCAAAATAGCTACTTCCAGAAGTACAATGCCTCGTACATGACTATAGAAGCGGGAAAATTGGGACTGAAGGTAAAGTTGCTTCCTTGAACCATTCTGTTGTCTATGGATACAGACGTGTGTGTATGTGCCACGTATGACAATTAGTACCAGGATGTGCAAAAGGTAATTATTCCCTTCTTAAAACCTGTGGGTGTAAAAGGTTGGAATAAAAACTTATTGTCTCCTGGAATTTTTCATGTTAAATTTAGCCAGTGAAGTTAGAACAAATCCTTGACCTGTGGAAGCACAGTAGTAATACTTTTATTTTGCATTTTGGGGATTAAATGTATGCTTTTAAAATTCTCTTTTTTTTCAGATATAGAAGGAAATCCATCTGCTGGTGGCTGATGGAAGTAATTTCCAATCTAGTTTGTCACTGAAAGCACCTACTTCAGCAGAGCATGCTGCAGATACAATTGCCAGGTTTGATCTCTTTATTGCTCTTTTGTAGGCTGGGGTTTATTTACAGCTGAAGGCCACTGCAGAGAATCATGTGTGAGTCTCACTGTAGTAATGAGCTTTTCCTAAATTAATATTCCTGGTTGTTTTCAGCAGGTCTCCATGGGTTGTGTTGTGTGGATAGCGACAGGGAATGCTTTTATCCATACCTGTCCTCACAGGAAGCTTTTCCTTTTTGTAGATGAAAATTTAGGAAAGAAATTTGCAGGCACCTGCTTTCAGCTTTGGGTAAATACACAACTTCTTATTGTAGAAGCAATGAATGTTGACTGCATTAAGTACTTTGGGAAATTCATCTCTGAGGGATTATTTGTTGCCTCATTAGAGGCACAGCTGAATCTTCAGCCCTTAAAAGACTAAATGAGTTGGTTCACTCAGTGCTGGAGCATAACTGATGGTCCACCTTGCTTCCCAGCAAGGCTGCTGTAGCATCCAGCCTTGACAGAGTGGAATGAAGTTTGCCCAGAGCTGCACAGAGACAGGCACCATCTGAAGATCACAATCTGGCCACATGGAAACTGCTATTTCTTACATAGAAACGTAGTGACAAGGCAACAGCTAGAGAAAGGCCAGAGTCTGGTTTGGGGTTTGAAACTGTACAGAACTGAAATCTCCTTGGTCACATCAGGCTTATCAGCCAGGACTAGAAGTACTTGAGTATTCTTCAAGGTTTCTGGAGAAAAACATTAATAACAAATACACCATTTATCTTGGTTTCTATTTCTGCAACATTTTCAGCACATACACTGACACGTTTTATCTTCAATAACAAATAACACCCACAGGATGTCAGGGCAATACTCTAAATGTGTAAAGCCCAAAGACAGTATGATAAAGGACTTTCACAAGCTGTGACAGAATGATTGATTTCCATTTTCCTCTTAGCTTCTGTAAATCTTAGGTGAATATGTAACTTGGTTTATGCATGTGATGTACCTCATAAAAGCAAATCTGCTTTCCTGCCAGTCGTTCAAGAATGCTGAGTGTTTGCTGGATTCCTGCTTCTGGGTGTGTGAGTATTTGCATAACTATAACTTTACAGGTGGAAGCATCCTGTGGAAGCCAAGACTGGGATAATTCCTTTCAAGTCAGGGTGACTTATCCACGTGTGTGAAGATAACATGCACATAGTTTTCTAAGACTGAAAAGTTAAGATCTCTTCTCTAAATAAGGCCATCATCAAATTGAGATAATCAAGAAGTAGTCAGTTGTACGTACAGCTGCTCTAGCAGGTATCCTGCTACCTCAGCATCTCTGCTCTAAACAATCTCACAATTTAGATGAGGGATGTTTCGTGTTTCCATGACACACAAGTCCAATTAAACCCTTTCTGCACCTTCCCTGAGCAGAATTCTTCATTTCAGTAATTGGAAGACACCACGGTACAGACACGCTGTTTCATCAGATTTTAGCTTACGAGACTTAAAACTAACATTTTCAAAAGCATTTCATGGTTTGAAAGAATGGTCAATTAACCTTCAGTTTCCTGTGGGGAACCCTGCAAAGAACTGTCAACAGTTCAGTTTAGAGAGATTTGTCCAGTGACCTACAAGGCCACTAAGTTCACGAACGCATGTAACAGTGTCATCATAGATTTGTTTCCTGGGTTACTGTCACAAGAGAATAAACCACTTGTTTGGCAGTTTCTGCTACAGTACATAGGTGACTGACTGGATGGGGAGGGCTCCAGTACAGCCTGGTCAAAACTAGAGCCACTCAACAGGAAAAAAGAAAATCTCTGCTATCTTCCAGATGAATTATGTGTCTCTTTCTCTTGCTTCCATAAGGTTCTGTTCCTTTTCCCTCAGATGGGGCTGGGGGGAATTCATCAACTGCCTGCTGAGTTTCTTTGTATCTTGAACTCTCTTCAAGTGACAGTGTCAGATAAATGTCTGGTTGGTGTAGTGGTGACAGTCTTCACATCTAAGTGATAGCAACATCTCATTTTTATTCCAAATTGAGGGCATTCTGTGGAACGATAGGAATTGATTCAGGGGATGCACCTGCTGAAGAAAGTCAGGCATCCCTGTTCTGAACCCTTTAAGAACCTGCGTGAGCTGGATATACTTCAAACTAGAAGAAATACAGGCATTTTTATATTAGTTTATTTTTAAACTAAGGACTGTGATTGAAATCTATGCCCAGTTCTTCTGAACGTGCAGAAATAGTCATGGCTCAGTCTCCAGAGATCTTCCTGCCTAGGTTGATCCCCATCTGAGCGTAGCCATTGAGTCATAAACAGATGTATGGGTCAAGTCAGGCAGGTTGTCCCCCAGAGCCAGGGATGACTGCTTCTCAGTGCTTTCAACCAGGAGAAGGCACTGGAGGAAGGGAGTAGCACTGCTCCTTTGTATTGCTAGTAACCCTACGTTGTGTTTTAGCGAAGACACGTTCGTGTTGTTCTAATGTAGCCTTAGTGTCTTCTCATGAGGCTCTTAGTGTACAGGGAGGGAAGTATGAAGTATGCACATTCTTTCCGAGTCACACTGGGGAGAAGTTCAAATGCTCAACTTTGTTCTGTCTTTCCTCAGGAGTCAAACAGAACAGAGTTAGAACGCAAAGCATGACTGTAGGTGTAAGGGGGAGGGGGCAGAGGATAAAGTGCCATTGGCAGCACGTTGCAGGAGCATCGTTAGACACTGAGAAAGATATCATTAGATTAAAAAAGTGTCTTCAGAGGGAAACAAAAGGCGAGCCCAGGCACGGCACGCCAGCAGCGCCCAACGTGAGCTGCGCTCACTGCTGCTGACAGTGGATGCACAGGAAAGCTTTGCCTCGGAGAGGTTCCCACTCCCAGGCAGTGTCCAAGGGGTGCTCACGCACACTGACTGTCATTGCAGTGAATAAACAGTCCACAGAGCTCCACGTCTCCCTCTCAGCTCAAGATGAATTACTCATCTAAAATGACAGCTACTGTCTAGTGCCTGAAAGTTGTCAGGCGCCGTGTCAGCCATTCATGTCCTTCAAGGACAAATGGTTTCGCTTCTCTCGGGCACGTTTCTCAATTTGCCTTGAAAGTGCTTAGCAAAAGATGACAGATCTTTTCCTATTTTCATTGCTGAGGCTGAACGGGAACTGATCTGTTCGTCGTATGGAATGTCCATCAAGACAGAGAGGGTTCTTAATGCATTCAAATTATCCTGGGTTTATTTTCCAGCCACTCTGATTTTTTATAACACTTGTGTAAAATGAAAGCTCAGCAGTTTTTGGAGCATTACCCAAGAAAAATATTGATCCTGCTAAATCGGCACTGGAATATGAAGTTGGGCACTTATTTCCCTGGTTTCTCTTTTGTCAAATGGGTTTAACCTTTCTTTACGCATTCTATATCTTGGAGGTTTAGAATGGGCAGTTTAATGGTCAGATGAATCGCAATATACGGGTATGTAAGAGCCAAAAGAATCTGTTGGGATTATTCATGTGCTTTTGGATTTGATTTACTTCCTACTTCCTTATTTAATAACTAGGTTCCTTAAGACTCCTTAAGCTTGAATGACCCATGTTTTGTTGGCAGGTCTATTCCAATGACCCCTGCCAAGACCCCTGCCCCAGTTCGTCTATCAGACAAAAATGAATCTATTCCAGGAGCTATCAGTTCCCATTATCTCTAATTGAGGCTGACAGTTGGAGACAGGCCTCATTATTTTTAATTGGGCCCTATAGTTCTAGAGTTAAATTAAACACAATTTAATGCAGATAGCTCATATACATTGGTATGACAGAGTCAAATTGCATTTTAAGTTTGATGAAACAACAGGTTTTGGTTCCAGGCTTTGCTTTTAAAATAGTTTTACTGCTTTGAGCTGTGCATTATTTGAAAGGTGCCTGTTGCTGATGACATGTACATTCATTAGTGTGACCTGATCATGCACCTGTGGAACCTTGCCACTACATACACTTCTATAGTGAAAATCAGCATGTAGGCATAAGGTGGTGATGAACTACTCCTTGTTCTCTAATAGGCTCGGACTGTCTGGGATAGATTCATATGCAAAGGTGAAGTAGTTTTAAACAGATTTGCAGTCACTAGTCATGCAAATGGAAGAACCTCCTGAAAGCTTTCCCAGAGTTCCTGAGTGGAAACTTTATTCAGAACTTAACAATGAAGATACCTTTGTATACCTCAACAGGGCTTTGTAACAGGGCATCTGGCCTTTCTTCTGTCATGGAGCAAACACTCTTGTCACCCTCAGGTGGTGCTTTTCTGTGAGGACACCCCTGAATAAAGAAGGGATTGAAGCATCCTGTTACACAGGTGCATGTTGCTCTATTATAAATGATCATACACTGAATTGTCATGGGGAAGGACAGGCCAATCCATGCCAGTGAAGGAGCCCATCTCACCACCCTTACTCTATAGTCTTCAGCCATACAAGAGCTTGTGAAATCATTCCCTGTGCTCATAGTGAGTGAGCAGTGGGCTGCAAGACTAAGTCAGTTTTTATGGACTCTTTTGCTTTGCCAGAGTTACTGAAGCAGGAAATCCATCAATGATACTCCTCCTTGGATTACAGATCATGGAACCAAGTTGCCTACTTACAGAAGGCTCTGATTAATTCCTGGATTTTCAGATGCAAGTTTCCCTTTACAGGTAAGGTTAATAGATAACTTCCTCCACAGGACGTTTCCTTTATTATACCTGCATGTGCTGTAGGTCCCTCTGCAGCTTTGCTTAAGATCAAATAAACAAACTACAGCACTTCTCTAATGAGCTGTGACACACATAATCAAACTGGACAGTTTTTCACCAATGTATGTGGAGGAATCCAAGACAAGTGTCCCTCTGTTTGGAATGGCAGGAACTCAGGGAGCTCCAACAGCTTGCATTCAGTCATTATATATTGTGTGTTTGATTAACAGATGCGTAATCATAGGAATTATGTCATCAGGCCTATAGGCTAGGATTGTCCTGGGGAAAAAGAACAAGGATTACCCAGAGTTTAGGTAGTCATGTACCTTCCTAACTGCTTTCCTTGGCCTGTGTATGGCATTCTTTCCAGACCAAAGGTCAGTTATGCCTTGCTTCTCCCAGCTGCCCCTAAAGTTTCTTCTGAAGCATGTTACACCTGCAGCATTGAGTCTCACCACAGATCGTGAGAGGGATGGAGGTTAGCAGAGAGAGAGACCAGTGCTAGAGGGGGGAAAGGGAAGGGAAGGGAAGGGAAGGGAAGGGAAGGAAAGGAAAGGAAAGGAAAGGAAAGGAAAGGAAAGGAAAGGAAAGGAAAGGAAAGGAAAGGAAAGGAAAGGAAAGGAGAGAAGCTTGCAGGACACGAGTCAGTGACAGTGTTCAGGCTGTAGGGCAGAATTTCCTTTCCCCTGTTCTAGAGAGAAAATGGGGGTGGGGATGAATGATATCATTCCCCCCCCAAATACTTTTAATGGAGCAAAAATAGTTACCAAAAACAGTGGTTTTTTTTCAGTCCAACCAGTCACTTGAAGGGGTATCTGATAGCATCTCTGGAATTCAATTTTCCTGCCCACATTCCATTTGCACATGCTACCTTAGACATAGCTAAATGCACGAGCTTCTCAGCTCCTCTGCTCATTAGGTATTTTTGTTAGCTTTAGCTTGGCCAGCAGAAACCCCCTCTTTTCCTAGCACTGCAGGAGGTCCCTGCTGTGACAGGCTAAAATACCAAAAGATACAAGGGGTCTGTCATATGCTGTTGTCCTTTTGATTGAACTTGGAGAGAAAAGGCTTTTGTATAGCTTGTGGCCAGTTAGCCAGCACACTCCTAATATTATAGGCACAGATTTAGTGACCTGCATGAGAAGTGAGATTGAAATAGATTTATTACAGCTTTCCATGCCCTTAGAAACCATGGATCTGCACTTGGGATTTTTAATGGCTCTCTTGTACATTAGCATTTGGGCACTGAAGAATGATTCCTGTCTGAATATTCACAGCAACTACGCAGAGGAGGGAAGTCTTGTTAGTTGTGTTTTACAGGTGTGGAACTGAAGCTTTGAGGGTGGATTTATGTGATACAGAACAATGCTATGGAAAGGTTGAGATGAGGTAAACTTAAGCAGCTTGGATCCTAGAAAGCAGGCTGGTTTCTAGGTTTTTTATACACATGCTTGCTTTGTAAGGCGTTATCCTGTATGCAATAAGCATTTTCTGAGTAAATTCACACCAGAAGCTTGTGGCCAAGCAGAGAGCTGCATCCAGGGGTCACAAATCCTGACTGACCCTGTCACTCCTCTTTCTGTGCAGACATAGGCTCCCTAGATGGGTAAATTACACATTCATTTATGAAATCATAATAAATGGATTTGTCATTCCCAGATATTATTGGAATATATTTGAAAATCAAATCTTCTGGTCTGTTTAAGCCACCTGATTTTGTTTCTGTCATCACTCACAAAGCTGTGTCCTGTGTGCTGAGCCCCTCTGCTCGTGCACAGCCGCTGCTCCGGGGCTGACATGCCTGGAGCCAGCAGAGAGCTTCCAGGGCTGACAGACACCTTCTCTGGAGCATAATGACCCCTTTCAGCTACAGGGCTAAAATGCTTTACATGTCACCCCTCTATTGTCAGCAGAAGAACAAAGTTGACAAAAATGTCACTTCCATATTTGTTGTACTAATTAACTGTATTTAATTGTTGTACTAATTAACTGGATGTCCCAGCACTCCAGTCAAGTCCCAGCACTGCTTGCTCAGTACATTTCTGAATGCTTTCCAGCTCAGGATGAAACTCTACATCCTTGTTCTGAGAAATTCCTCCTAATTTCAAGTGCAAACAGAAGGCTACATTCATTTTAAAAGAAGTAAGTGAGAAGAGCAAGGGTTTATTGGACCGCATGGCATGATGACAGAGTTACAGACAACATTTTGCCAGATGTGATGTTTTCTGTTTGTTGTTTTTTTCTCTAGAATGCCAAATCCACGAGAAGACCACGAGACCCAGGCCCTGGGAAGGTGGATTTTCCTGTTCCAAATCCCATTCTGAGTGATGCCAGTGAAAATTCAAATGTAAAACAAGTCCCATGGCACAGGTTGGAACCCGAGGACTCAGTGAACAGTTCAGTAGGATGTGTCACAGCTGCATGATTTCTTGTTTGCCTTGTGAAAATGAACCTTTTGATGGGCTACATTCATGATTCCTTGGCTTGCACAATACCACCTTATTGCTGTGTAAGGTTCATGGATTGTCATGGCCATGCTGGATTCATGGTAGGGAACTGTAAGAAAAAAAAAGGCTTCTGTTTGTAACAGTCTCTTTTCAGTCAGGTTTTAAAGCTTAAAGCTGGGACTGCCCCGGCTCTGTCAAGCAGTCATGTATAGGTGGCACATCTGCTCAGTGTGCTGAGGTGCAACATGAAATTCATGTATTCTAATCTTACAATGACAGAAGAGGAGTCTTTGCATCTTGAAACATTTGATCTTGGGTGCCTGTACTACCACATAAGCACAGTGTGGTTTGGAGAGCCTCACAGGAGCAGGTTGCGGTTTCGCTGTGTTTTACCAGGATCAAATTATCTCCTGTTCCCTCTGGGGTGTTTTTTGTCTGCTTTGTTTGTTTCCTCTCAACTGGCTCGAGAAAGAATGTGGGTTATAAACAAAAGATGTCGAGGATTTAATTTAGCTAGTCAAAAAATACTCTTTTCAAATGTTAAAAGTGGCGCTGAAAGAGGGCTCTGAGCTGCTGGGTTGAAAGGAGAGGAGTGTTTTCTCAGTGCTGTTCAGCCATCGCCGGCCTCAACAGTGATGGGAGAGACTCAGGTCCTAAGCTGATGGATCTGCCCCATGCTACCTTCTGACAGAGCACCACTATTGTACCTTGGCTGCTAGCCTGCTTTCTTCTTTAAATAATATATACAGGACAGGCCTGTATAATTCACCAGCCAGCTTGCAATGACGTGGAGAACACATTAAAAAGGAAAATGAAAGTATTTGGGGATTTTAGCAGAGCAGTAGAGCAGGCCTGTTTGTTACTTGGGATGTTTGGAATGAATGAGTACAGGGGTGAATAATTGATAACTATTTTAACACCAGCAAGAATTCAATTAAATATGAACAAGAGGAGGCTGGACACATGGTAAAGAATTTCCCTTTCCCTTTTGACTGCAAACAATCCTTTCGGATCTGGTCACTGGAGACAACAGGCAATGAAATGGGTGTGTGAAAGAGGAGGAAACCAGATATTATGTTACTTAAAAGTCATTCATCATGTCACAGGAAGGCAGGAATCTGAACTCCTGAAATAAATAATCGCTAAAGGTGATCTCTCTGCACAGAGGTACTGCGGCATGAAGCCGCTTCCAGCCACTAAACTATTCCCTCTGTAATTAGGCCAGGTACCCAAGTGCTGTGCTTGCAGCATGTCCAGGGAAGAACAGGACACACTACAATGATTTCCTGGGTGAGACACCTCCGTGCACTGTCTGTAGCAATGAGCTGACTGCTCGGTTGTGCAGATGGGAATGCAGTGCAGTATTCCTGTCTCTGTTTTACCCACGTGGGCACTGGAGTAAAGCAGGATTCTGCGTTCAGTTCTCAAGCCTAAATTGCAAAGAACATATCTGCCCATCACAGCACGTTGACTCAAGCACAAAATTGCTTGTCATTTTGCATTTGTCAGCGAAGAATATGATTTCCTTCTGTCTTTCAATTCCAGGCTTGTTTTTAACTACCCTGCATTCCCCACTGAGAGTGGATGGCATGAGGAGATCTGCTGGGTATTTTATCTGGTGGTAACTTCAAGGTTGTAACTGCCTGAAAGAGCAACAGTGCTTTTGCTGGTGGTCAAGGTAACAGCACCATAGCCCATCAAACAGCCCAGGCCAGGTTACTGAAGACATACTTCTCTGTCTGTGTAAAAAGACAGGGATTCTGGGATGAGGATGGGCACAAAAACTCCTGTCAGCAAAATAAGTGATTGTGAGGGATCAATACAACACTTACTTCTGAGGATTAGACTGGGTGTGAGCCCACTTTGGTTTTCCATCTCTCGTGACACTCAGGAGCATACTCAGCTCCACTCTGATAGCTTGTCACACATCAGCTACTGAGTTTTCCTCAGTGTTTCTGCCCTGAAGTCAGTAATACACGTTTAGATGCTTTTCATCCATGTATTATACTGTGTCATATTAATTGGTATTTCTCCTCGCCCTTTCCTGGAAGGTGCCTGAGACCTAACCTAGGTGGCTTTGCAGTGTTTATCAGCATTCCCTATGAGGCAAGTGTACACAGGAGCTGCAGAAGTCAGTCTGCAGGACTGTTAGCCTGAACCTTTGCTGCTGCTCAGTTTTGTGATATGAGTACTCCTCACCCTTCGTTGTGCATAGCTTTGCATTCTGCTTTGCTGTGCTTCATGTGTAAATATGTACATGTACTTTAGATGCACCACACAATGCGTAATGAATTGCTAGATAAATCTTGAAAGAATTTAATAAATGTTTTCTCTGTCTTTATGTAAGCAGCTCTGGAGATCACTTGGAGCTCGAGGTCTGCTTTTCATCAGCTAATGTGTGTGGGACTGAGCGTGAGGACGGTGCAGCGCGGTGCCAGCAGAGGTAGGACTGCCTCTCCTCAGATCTGGTTACAACACGTCAGGACCCTGGAGAAAAAAAAGAGAAGAATACAATATGTGAATGTGAGAGTTGAGTATTCATTCATTACAACACTGTTTAGATTCTGTTTTCTTTAGGGTAAGGCTATGTCCACACTTGTGCCCTGTCAGAGGGAACAACACATTGCACACTGAGGTGGAGGGATGTGGAGGTTGCAGCGATGCAGGAGAGTTGGTAAAATTCAGTATGTGAGTTGGCATCACATTAAAGATTCATGTGTAGTCTTAGCATCTGTTCCTCCTTTGTAGGATATCTGCACTTTTAATTTTTAAGCATGTCTTAGCCTCAGCCTGGGAAGAGAGATACTATAACCTAGAGAATATACATTATTAACCTTGAAGCATCCAGCCCGTGTCAGCTCCTACTGCCTCTGACATTCCAGTTTCTGCACAAGCAGATGAGCACCCACCACCTGGTCTGTGGCACTGGCACAGCCTGGATGGGGCTCACTCCAGGCCAGATGCAGCAGATGGATGCACTCACCTATTTCACTAGTTTGTAGTTAACATATAATGCTTAAACCAACTCATCAAAGATCACCGATGCCTGCAATGTAATCTCAAAGAAGATAGAGTTTCTAGTTCTTATCTTGGAAAAGTGGCCACTAAGTGTATGCAGGTACCACAGGACAAAGTCCCTGACTCACACAGTGAATTATTGATGGTGCTTTATTCGGGTGAGGACGTAGCCTCCTCGCCTGCTGCACAGTGTTACCAAGGACCTTAAACAAGTTCAAAGCACCTTTTGAATGGTTTAGCTGGAATAATTGTTAAGAGCTGACTCTAACAGCATTCAAGATGGATTCCCAGGTAACTTTCATTATTAGTGGCTGTGGTGACAGATGCATTAGCAGGAGATGTAGTTCCATAGGATATTTCTATTAACTGCATTGGTAGATATCTGAGTAGTGCATTTCCATAGGCTAGATGATGGTATACTGACTTTGAAATATTACTTTTCTAAAGCACACAACGGATATGATTCAGTCACAAAGGGTGTGTTGTGTTTAGCTTGGACAAGGGGCCTCCAGGAGGAAGAACGACTTTTATCCTCGGTACCTGTGTATCATAAATGTTCATTTGCCATCTCTGCTGGCTAATTTCCTTTAGTGGACTTCAACAAAGAAACTTCTTGGAAGCTGTGGCTGGGGTGACATCTCACTTGCATGCTACTGCAGTCTTGACAGAGGAGATGACAGATGGAACTCCAGGATCCAACCAGCTACTTTTTTTCCAGCAAGATATTAAAACTCAAAGGTTTCTAACAGCTCTTGCCATTAGGGTGCAGGTTTCTCGGGCTCTACTGATGACTTTCTCTTCCCCTAGCAAAACTTCCAGGGAAAGTTCTGAGAGACCTCTGCAGCAGTACTGCATCACTAACATAGTCTGTTCTCTTAAGTAGTCCAGTTTAGTCTTCCTAAGTGCTTAGGAAGTTCTGAAGCTGGCCTGTGTGGACAGTGGTCACAGTGTTGGTGTGGCACTCTGCCTCCAGCAATCTCCCTCAAATCTCAGCACAAAACCTGGTGACAGGTTCTGTAGGACAGACATCCAGGTAATCTTGACATCTGAAAGGTCTTTTCCACCCTAGTTGATTCTATGATTCCTGGTCCAGAGCTGACTCATAAGCAAATGAATGACATGGTGAAGTTCTTGTGATCTACTTGGTTATGACTAACTTGGTTATTCCTCCATTTACTTCTTGAGCATCGGTGGGTTGAGGCCACTGAAGAAAAAAGCTGTCTTTGCACCTCCTTTTCTCCTCTTCCCCACTGAAAATTGGTGTCTGTGTTTGGGAGAAGAATAGAGTTCATGTATGATGCACTTCTTGAAGGTCAGTTGTGCAGCAAAGGTGGTGCCTTCAGAGGAACCGAGGATGAAAAGTGTCACAGAGAACTGCTCCATCAAGTGATTGGGCTGGAGAGAGCTCAGCATGGGAGGAGAGGGAGGCACGTGTAGGCTGGGGGGGGCTTGAAGCAAGGAGTGTCACTGAGTCACTGTGGAGAGGAGCTGGAGCGAAGGTGGTCGGCTCTGAGTGGCGGCACAGAGCAGAGGGAGCAGCAGTGGACACGGAGCAGGGCTCTGCAGCTGCCACCGTGAGGACCAAATGACAGAGCTTGATGCTGAAGCCAAAGAGAAGTAAGGAAATTGTTCCCCAATGGAAGGTGACAGAGGCAGAAAGTAACAGCATCTGAGCTGCATATCCTGAGTCAGAGAAATACAGTGACCAAAGGCAAGAGAGGATTTAAGTTTCAATTAGCCATAATTAATTCCTTCCAAATCTTATGTCTGGTGATAGCACGGAGGGAAAGGAGGTAACAGTGAGTTTGCTTCAATGTGTTATAGTAGCAGAGACGGGGATAGAGGGATCTGTTTGGTGAGTTGAAGTGCTGGCTGCTGAACGTGGAGGTGATGGGGGGGTCTGGCTGTGCAGTGATGCTCTTACATCAGTTTGAGTTTTGCTTATTGCAACACTGAAGGGTTTTTTACTCTGCATGTGATTGTCCTTGTTGCTACTCAATAGTGCATGGTTTGGCTGAAAATAGAGACAATGGAGCCCCCCGTTCAGAGACCCAAACCTCAGCACTGAATAACAGAGTCCGTGGGATGTGACAGGTACCATGCCAGTGAAGTTTAAACTGATACAGGAATTAAGGATTTCTTTTAAATAATAATTGTAGAATGCTTGAAAATAATTTCTCCTCAGGGAAAAAAAAAAGTATTTTATCCAATTAAAAAATAATTGATTCTTGTCTTCCTCTTTAAATATATGTTTGTTTGACAGATCCAGACTTTCTAAGAGCTGTTAGTAGCTGGGGGCTTTTGCAGCTTTGCTGTGGAAGTTTTCCTCCCCACTGTTCTGTGATGAAACAGATATTTGACATAAATTACAGTTGTCAGACAAAAATAAAACCCAGACTCCTTTGCTCTTGTCATGTCACCCCATGCTGCTGCTTTGCCCCTACTGGTGTTAAACCTGCTCCTTCTTTATTCATACTCCCAGGAAAAACCAGCTGGAACCTGCTTTTCTCCTTTCCAAAACCCCAAAGCAGCATTACCTGGTCATCTTGTTAAGGATGAAGTCTAAGAAGTGATTCATGTTTTGTTGCTCCTTTAAAACATACCTCTGCACTTACCCATTTTACCTATTTTAACAGGTTTTCCCTGTTTCAGATGATTAAGTTTCCCTGCCTCAGCTGTGCTGTAGCCTTTTAGCTGTAAGGGCAAAGAGCTGAGTCACCTCTGCCTCCAGCCAGCTCTGCCTGGTGATGGATTGTATACTGAGTGTGTAGTTTTGTGTTTCAGGGATTTATTTTTCTCTCTCCTGCTTGGCTTGCCTCAGGCTGCCTTTTTGTAACAATATGGAAGAAGTGGGGGTAAGTTCAGAGCTCTTTGTAAAGTTTTCTGCTAATGTGTGCTTTAAAATGAGAATTTCTGGCTAAATGAGGAGGGATAACTTGTTGAACTGGAACCTGACCTGCTCTGCTCTGTGTGGGCAGCACCGGTGTTCTTCCCTCTAAAGGAATAGGGATAGAACCGTTTCTGGGGTGTTCTGGGGAGGATGGTGTGACCAAGGAGGAGGGAAGGAGCTGACTTCTACTTGCTTGGAGAAGAGAGGGGTTTTTTTGTCTGATCAGTGGAGAAGGGGCTTGCAACACGCACACCAGAGCGCCTGGTGATTGTATGTGACTGCTTGGGGAGCCTTGATCTTTAGTTAAAAACCAAAGCCAGATTAACTGTCTTTGACTGTGATGGCTGAGTCCTGCTGGAGTGTCCCCACCACCCCCTTTTGTACTTGCTATGGAGTCAAAAGAACTTAGATGCTCTAAGAGGGATCCCCGCGCTGCTCCTTTTCCCTCTTCTCTGTCCCTATTGCTGTATCTAGTCAATGCAGAGTGCCCACCTTTTCCCTCACTTGGTTTTGGAGCTGCAGGCAGTGATAAGTTCCTCACAGGTACAAGGACAAGACCCTTTCTACCTGAAAGATTCAAGTCTCCTATTGCTAATGTCTTCATGCTTGTTACCAAAGTGCTTTCTTTGCAAGAGAATCCAGGAAAACTAAAGGAAGGTCTAATGAAGATGTCTTCTGGATCGGTTGGAAGGAGGTTTGCTGTTTATTCCCAAGAATGTTCCTGCTTTATGTGGCTGCCAGCTCTGTTAAAATACTACACTGCCAGTAAATTTACACCAGGTAATGTAATGAGCCTGTGTTTGCAGGCTCCTCAGGTGCACCCTCCGAGCTCCTGCGTGCAAAACTGCAGCCTTGGCATCAGCTGCTGCTTCAAGCCTGACAAACCAGGCCCAGAGCAAGCACACGTTCTAAATCAATGTGAGCATTTGGGTGACCTTTGCTGTAATTCATGTGAATTAGACCTTGTGTTGCAGCCTCTGCAAGTTACTGCTTTGAAGTTGTTACCAAAGCAGCTCCTAATGTTTTTGGAGGAGAGGCTCTTGTGCAGAGATAAAGACTGGCTTTTCTGTGGGAATCTGAGTTGTAATCTTGTTTTGGACAGCAGTTTGTTGTCCTGCAAATCGCTCATCTCATCTGCTTCCAGTTTTGATGCTGACTTGTCACCTCCCTCAAGAGGAGTGATTGCACAGGCCAGCTTCTCTTTGATTTCTGATGCCCAAAGGATTTTATCATTGGGGTTGGCAGTGCAATGCTTCCATGGGAGATACGATACCAATACTTACTTCATCTAGGGCCTTCTTGCTGCATGTTTGGGTCCAGTTTTCCTGTAGTTTTCTCTTCTGACTGTCTCAAAGACTTGAATACACCATCATGTCATTTACACTTGTGTTTCCATAAATCAGTGCTGCGCTGGGGAGTCATGAGGTTTTCCTATTTTGGAATTATAGCATAAGAATAAAGATTTGTGATTGTGAAAGTCACAATATATGAACTTACGGTTGTTTGATGCTGCCCTCTCTGTAACATGCAGACTGTCAGATGCTCGAGGACTGGCCTTCTCTTTCCTGGGTGTTGAATACATCTGCTCTCCCTTACTTCCAGAAACTTTAACTCTGAGTGTTAGCTTTCCAGCTGGGAATCCTGTGCTCTGCTAGCTAGGGAATACACTATGGAGCTTATGAGCAATTTATGTTTTTGAATAAGATGTCCTGTTCTGCAATTAATAAAGATTAAGGATTCATTAAGCATCTGCCTCTGCTCCAGCAGCAGCGGTAAATCTGAGCATCAGAAGAAAGCTCTGGCATTTATGGCTAAAAAGCAACAACAGAGAAAGCAAGAGAGTCAAATGTCTGCGTTCTGGCCTGACGGGGTTTGTAGCTAGGTTTTATAAGGTCTTAAATATCCCATGTGAGGTTTGAAAAAAGCAACAACAGAGAAAGCAAGAGAGTCAGATGTCTGCGTTCTGGCCTGACGGGGCTTGTAGCTAGGTTTTATAAGGTCTTAAATTTCCCATGTGAGGTTTGGTTGTTGCTTTCCTGCGCTCGGATAGTGTAGCTGGGGTGTGGGGGCAAAAGCAGTGTTCTGAGCAGCGAGTCTGCTCACTGCACAAGGAGTGATGAAGCAAAAGGAGCTTTCCTAAGCAGCTGTGTCAGTAAGAGGTTATAAAGAAGCATTTTATGCTTTGGGTCAGGTGCCTGAATGCATCAGTGCCTGCTGCCAGTGCTGTAACGTGGGGGCACTGGTGTGAACTGGGACTTCTGGCGTGAGAAGGGCTATTTTCTCCTAACCTGGTCCAGAGGAGCAAGCTTACAGGCGCTAACCCCAAATGTGAGCTGCTCACACTAACCTGACAGGCCATTGTTTTATTAGAGCTGACGTGCTGAATGGGACTCTCTTTAATGATATTCTTTACCTGTCTCATTGTGTTAAAGTGGGGCCAGGAGCAGGGGGGCAGAGGCGCGAGCGGTGGCAGGTGGAACCGCGCATCAGCACCGGTTCCATGCCTCGACCCGCGCGGCGCAGCCCGTGTAGACCCCGCGTAACAAGAAAGAGTTGCTAAGAACAAATCTCTATTGTTCCCCGTCATCTTTAAATGAGTGTCAGAGTAGGCAGGGGGGCTTTGACCGTTAACCGCACAATTTAGCCTGCCCGTTGTGTCCGGCAGCCCCCCCCGCCTCCGAGTTTCTCGGATGAGAAAAGGCGGCCTCAGCCCCTTATAAATGGGCCAACTCTTCTCCTTTGTGTGCAGACTGCCCAGTGTGAAATCTGCAGTGACGTTAAATGTTTTCTAATGAATAATTACTGAAAGGAAATGGAGGAATATATGTGTAATGGATTGTAGCGCATTAAAATGTTTTATTTTGGGCACAAAAATGTTGTCCTTCACCAGCGCCGCGATTGTTTCAGGAAGCCTTTTGTGGGGGTTTGATTCTCAATGGATTATCTGTGAGCGCTCGCATTTCGAATAGAAATCAAAAGGGTCTTTTGGCAAACTAATGTTTTTCAAAATGGCAGCCATGAAGCCCATTTAGTATTTAAAGTTTGGGCTTTAAAGAAATGTTTGAACTCTGGAGATTTTCTCACTTTTTTTCTTTCTTTTGATTTATGAAAGTGAAGTGGTTCACCTCGACCTCTCCTCTATTGAGAAAGACAGACAGTCACCCTTTAACAAGTCTATAGCAGACTATGCCCTGGAGACAGACAAGAGGCCTTAAGAACTGTTGGCATTTCCCTAGGCTGTTGATTAACCTTAAAACCCTCTTATTCTGTATTCTTTTGAGAAGAAATTAGGTTACAATGTGTAAATTTTTCCACAGTATAATTGTATTTATGAATTCTCTTGCCTTGAAAAGTGTGTACAGTAGTGCAAGATGGCCCAAGTTCCTCGTTACAGACCCAAGATGTCCCTTTTCCACAGCATGCTCAGTGTATAGCGTTTTAGTTTCATTATAAATGTGAAAGAGGATCCTGGAGATACAGGGGCCAGTGTCACTGGAGTATCTAAAAATCATCTCGGCTTCTTGTTGGCTTTGCTGCAAAGGGCTGACCATAACTTGGTCACTTGGAGGAGATCTGGTCTGTTTTAATCCATTTTATGTGTGGTTCTGATTTATCTGAAAGTTACACTGAACACATTAACTCTTAGGAGCCACACCAAGGTTTCCAGAGTAGGAAGAAAGTATTTCCCTGTTGCTCTGGACTCGCTTATTCTTGGGTTCCAAGTCCTATTGCCAAGCAATACCTCTTTGGTGTGAATTTCTTCTGGGGATGGAAGGATGGGGTCCTGCCTCCTCCTGAACCAGACACCATGCAGGCAGCTGCCTGTAGCCCCTTCCAGCAGCACTATGGCACGCTCCAATCTCGGCCTTGAGGTGGCTGCAGAGTTGAAGGGATGTGGTTGCTGGGACCTGTCCATGCTCTCCTGCTGACCTGGCTGAGCAGGCTCTTGCAGAACATCTTTCTTTATCACTTTTTATGGTTGAGCACTGTCACTGCCCTTTAGGCCAACTTCTCTGCAGAGCCTTGGGTGGAGGAAGGTGGAGCAGAGCCCAAGAGGTTCCCTTCTTGCACTCCTGGCAGTGCTGCCATCCAGTTTTCAGGACTCTTAATGAGCAAATTCCTGTTGCGCACAAGGGAGCAGGGCTGGGTCAGGGAGCTGCCTCTTGCACTAAAGGAATATTTCCAAAACAGAGCTCTGACATTTCCAAAGGAATCTGTATTAGCAGCATTGCTCCAAGCCCATCTGTCCTGAGCAAGCCTGAGACTCTCCCATCTATTATAAATTGGATGGCTCCAGAGATGTCTGCTCATTGCACTCCCTGCCTGTAGCAGGAGTCTTATTTGCTTAAGTTTGAGGGGTGAAGCAACAGAAGAACAGGCAAAAAAGGTCATAAAAGTTTGGTATCACACTGGATTTCCTGGGATGCTGGCTGCAGACAGCTGAACTGTGCTCTAGGATCACTGTGTCCAGTGTTGGATAAGGCTCTGAGTTTTGGAGGAGGTGGGGATGGGGAGCTTTTGTACCAAGAGATCATAACCTGAGTGTGCTTCTGTCAGTAAAAATTCTTTCCATTACCAAAAAATGATTCTTTTCTGAGATGAATGGTTCTGAATGGATGCCCCATCCCTGGCAGTGTTCAAGGCCAGGTTGGACACAGGGGCTTGGAGCAACCTGCTCTAGTGGAAGGTGTCCCTGCCCGTGGCAGGGGTTGGAGCTGGAGGAGCTTTAAGGTCCCTTCAACCCAAACCAGTCTGTGATGCTATGATTCTGTTATATAATAACAGAATGAATAAACTGTTATATAGGTTTTTCTTTCCACTTCTTTCTGGAAATATACATTACTGAGGGTTTTATTTTAAGTTTTGAATGTTCTTATTCATGATGAGTATTTATTAGCTGAGGATAAGTCAGAAATGCCTTTGCCTGAGTGGGCTCTCTGGGTCGTACTGTTTGCCTGTCTTCCTCAATGACTGGGTTGTTGTCTTTGACAGTTGGGCAGAGGTGGGGAAAGAGCTGGCATCGTGTGGGAGTCGTTGGCACTCAAAGTCCAATCTGAGAAATCCTTTTTTGGGGGAGAAGCTGTCCGTTTCACATGCGGAAAGGGATAATCCATGGAAATTCCAAGCTGGAGATTTAAAATGAGTTTTGCAGTGACCTCTAGTGGGAAGCCGAGCGGGGAGCTGCGAGCAGGGGCAAGGAGCCTCTTCAGGGTGACGTATTTTACGCCTGGATTTGCTGAAGTTACCCATGGGAAAGGTTGGAGCCCATCACTTCATCTTCAGCCTCAGACTTGGGTCTTTTGGTGAGATCTTAAAGTGTCATCATGCGGTGGTGCCGGCACAAAGCTCATCGCAGCTCGAGTGCTGACAGCGTGTTGGATAATTCATTGAGTGAGGAGGATGTTGGCATCTCTGCCCAGGGAGGGAGCAGCAAACAGCCCGACACATGATCCGAGGTGTCAGTGGGCCACAGCTTCGGCCCCGCTGGCTGGAAGCAGCGTGGGGCGGCGAAGGCGATGACAGGAGGCGATGCGCTGTGGCTGGGCAGAGCGGGAGGCACGGGGGAGCTGAACCACTTCTGCTCTTGTAGGGTGGTGGTAAGGAAATGCGGCACCTCTGCAGGTTGAGGTGGTTTGGGGTGTGGGGTGGAGGGCCCCTGGGAAGAGTTTCTGCTGTTATGCTGGGAATTGGTGGCCTTGTGTGTGGCTCCACTAAACCTGGACTTGGGTGCTTGGGAGGTACCCTGAGTGTGACTGTGCCCACCCAAGGCTCTCAGCCCTTTGTGTTTGCATGCATGGCATGGGTTGGGGTTTTCTGGTGCCTCCAGACTAGCAGTGGCATCGAGCTGATCCTCCTCTTCCTCTGTACATTAATCTCTTCTGTTCTATGGTGTTAAACCAAAGAAACATCCAGAGTTAACTTCAGAGCCTGTTGGAAACTGAGGTTCTGAGCCTCTGCTCAACATAAGTAATAATTTTACAGAATTGTTTCTGTTTTTTTAAAAAGAGCTGTTTTCTAACTGGTTCTTGCCAGGTCTTGTTTGGTACCAACTTTGCCAAAGGAACTGGCCTGTTGGTCCTGACCCTTTTCCAGAGCTGCACATCTCATGATTCCTGTTGTGATCTGACATAGTTCCTTGTAGTTTCAGTGCTGACAGGCAAATCCCTGTGGGAAAAGAAGCTCTCATTGTAGTGAGGGAGAGAGTTTCTCCCAGTGCTCGCATCTCAGTAGGCAGGAAGGAAATCTCCTGACTCCTCAGTGATGAGGGAAGGAAAATAATCCCTTAACAAGAGCAGCACCTTGCTGGGGTAATGTGCACTGGTGAGTCCAGGGGGTATCTCTTACTGATGGTGATACCAGGTGAGCACAAAACTTCTAGTAAAGCCCTGGAAACAGGGAGGGGGACAGGGCTGTAAACGTCACTGTAAGAACATCTCCTGACCTCAGCAACAGCAGAATACTGGCAAAATCTGAGCACAAAGTAGCCCAGAAAAGAGTTTGGGATTTTTGTCTGCTGGGAACAGTGTCACTTACCAATTAACATACGAGTGAGAGAACTGGGTTAAGGAAACCTGATCAGGTAGATGGTCACTGTGCTTTCAGGCTTATGCTTTCACTCTTCCTGGCTTGGAGAGGAGGTAAAAGTCTCCTTTACAAGCAGCTTGTCCCAAGTGCTTTCTCAGCAGGGCACATCCACCTCTAGTTGTTTCTAGCCTGTCTGTCCAGTAAAACAAACTCTAACCTTAGGCAGCCACTGGGCTACGACCAAATCAGAGTGGGAAAAATGAGTAACAACTTTGGGGGGGGGGAATAGTTCAGGCTGTGATGTGGTTTGAGTTCTGTACTGCCTTAGGCCACCCTCAATTAGAAGTTTTTGGTTTTCAGTGCGATAAACAGATGAATACTAAGAACAAGCTGTACCAAACATGAGACTAACATTGAAATTCCTGTGTAAAAGCTGACCCTCAGAACTTCCCCCCTAAAGAATATTGTGTGTTGGGTCCTTTGCTCTTTGTTTTAGTGAAAGCCTGCTTCTAAATCCACCAAGCCTTAGTGTCCTCAGTGCTGTCAGAACCCACCAGTGCTAAGCAAGTGCAGCCCAGAAGCCTGCCTCTGGAGTCTGGGTTTGCCAAAGCCTGGCAGAGACATTTCACACTGGGAGGGGCTGCAGTGTGGTGTTAGCTGATGCTGCTCAGCCAGCTTCTCCCCCCTAATTTGCAAAGGCCAGGTACCCTAAAAGGTGAGCTGCTCAAACTCTATTAGCTTAATTTCTGTCAGGAGGGAAGCGTATTATGTGTTAAGGTAGGAATCTCTCTCTGAACTGTGTAATCCTGGTGTCTTTAAAGAACAAACCCTGAAAAAAACCCCCACTTCAGGCACACTTATTACTCTTGCATAAAGAAGCTTCATGCTAGCAAATAGACAAACGCTATAGCAGCTTGATTTAATTAAACAAAAAGCATACCATTTACTCTTACAGCCTGGGAAACAAGAGCTTCATCCTCAGCAGTGAGTATCATCAGTATAAAGTCAACTTCCACGATAAGGACTCGCAAATGGAGCATGCAAAAGAATTGTGTTTTGTCACTGCCATCCTTTTTGCAGCTTTCAGGCTTTGGGGAAAGGCTGGTAAAGGTTTAACTCTATCTCCAAATCCCTGTTTCATTACTTTGGGTGGCTTTTTAACATGCCCAGGTCTCTTGCTGGTGTGTGGGGACATCTGCTGCCCAGCCCTGAAAGTTGTCTTCCCTCTGCTCGTGGAAGGCCCTGGGAATAATGAAGCAGTCTTGTGCAGAGCAGTACTGTAGGATTAACCCTTTTCCCCTAATTCTGTATCATCCATCCTCTGTTGTAGAAAGAAGAAGTGGAAGATAACACTGATGCAAACATGGAAGGGGCTCTGATAGCCCGGGACAGAGTTGGGGTGCAGGACTTTGTGCTCCTGGACTCCCACACGAGTGAGGCAGCTTTCCTGAACAACCTGCGCAAGCGCTACCAGGAGAACCTCATCTATGTAAGTGCTGCTGTGTGGGTTCGTGTAGCCTGTGGCAGGTGAAGTTCTAGGTGTGGCCTTGCTACTCTGACCTAGCAGCTCACTACATGTTAGTAGTTCCTAGCAGGATATTCACCCAGTAGGACTTTGCCTGCTTTAAGCTCATGCAAGTAACAGTCTCAGCTTGCTCTGAGTTGCCTTACAAAGTTTCAAATGCTGTGCAATAAATAGTAAGGGAATGGCAAAGTGAAACACTGTCTTTGAAGGCAAGGCAGCACTGAACATGGTGTCTGACTTGCCTGAGAAGTGCTGAGTATTTCACAGTCAAACTAAGGAGGCTTTGCAGCAGTGCCCATTTTTTCAGCAGCCCCGAGGTTATACACTGGCTCACAGCATTTATTTGACTCCTCTTTTGGGAGCTATTATTCCAGTGATGGACCAGGTTTTCTACCCACATGCATTCTTTCTCCCTGCAGACATACATTGGTTCTCTCCTTGTGTCTGTAAATCCTTACAAAGAGCTGGATATCTACACAGTGACACAGATGCAGCTTTATCGAGGGGTAAACTTCTTTGAACTGCCACCACATCTGTAAGTAGATCCCTTAGGATTTCAGTTTGTATGAATGAATTGGGCTTTCTGTGTAACGCTTGTGTACAAGCAACAAAGATGTGTATCCACACTGACCAGGGGCAGACTAAACCTCCTCATTACATGTGGTCTGCCTCTATCAGCAGAAGTTGAGATCCTCCCTTTACTGGAATTCACCAGAAATACATGCAGCATGTATAAGTCCTACAGCAACAGTAGGAAAAGAGCAAGCTCTATCTGTCCCTCTGATACAGACCGGGTTTTACTATGAGACCTTGAGTCAGACTTGCGTTTTAAGCCCTGCTTTCCCATCACATCCAATACTGATAATGTTAGATGAGGAGTAAGTACTGCTAAAAAACCTTTGACACTGCCTCCTGTTGCCATTTCTAATGGCTGCTTCTCCCCTGAGTGCTGCTTGTGATCCTTGTTCAGATATGCCATAGCTGACAATGCCTACCGGGTGATGTGCAACGAGTACAACAATCATTTCATCCTCATCTCGGGGGAGAGTGGGGCTGGGAAAACAGAAGCATCCAAGAAGATCTTGCAGTACTATGCAGTTACCTGCCCAACTACGGAGCAGCTGCAGATCGTCCGTGATCGTCTGCTACTTTCCAATCCTGTTCTTGAGGTAAAACTGAATAAAGGTACAAAATGCAGAAGAGTTGGTGTTGTAAGAAAGAATACCATTAAGTTGTTCAGCTGAATTCCACGTTAAAGCCAGGGGAATACATTAGTTTGTATTTCTTTAATCCCACTAAAGTCACTAATGGGACTCAGCTGATGCAGAAAATCTTTGTTACTGGAACTTTGCCCTGTCGTGGGGGTCAGGCTCTCAGTGAGATGAGGAGTGACTTGATGTATCTGTTCATCCCCAGGCTTTTGGAAACGCAAAAACTCTGCGTAATGACAACTCGAGTAGATTTGGGAAATACATGGATATCCAGTTTGATTTTAAGGTGAGAACAAACTTAATGGACCAGCTATTAAAACAAGCTGCATCAGTGAATTTCTTGGATGCTCACCAGGCAGCACAGGATTTATTAAGACTTAAGCTGCAGATTTCTGACCCTATTTTTACAGGCCTTGCATTTTTCAAGTGAGGTGACTACTTATACATCCTGAAAGCTTCCTACGTTACTGGCAGCGCTGCCAGTGCTCTGGAAAGCTAACGCAGGTTGTTGTAAAGCACAAGCTGCACTGGAAGGACAGCAAACTCTTTAGAAACAGCTTGTACTGCTGTTGGATGCTAACTCTTAAAAGATGGCAGATAAGAAACATGCCGTTCCTGGGTGAAAAGGAACAGCGTCACAATGATGTTATAATTGGTATAATTTTTATCTTCTGGTGTTGATCTGGCTGCTTTGTCCTGCCAGGGAGCTCCAGTAGGAGGGCACATCCTCAGTTACTTAATTGAGAAATCCAGAGTTGTCCATCAGAACCATGGAGAAAGGAATTTCCATATTTTCTACCAGTTATTAGAGGGTGGAGACAAGGATCTTCTTTGCTGGCTTGGGCTGGAGCGCAACCCCCAGAAGTACGCGTATCTCATCCAGGTCAGTGAGAGCTTGTCCTCCTCTGTGCATCTTAGATCTAGAATGGTAAGGGTTGTAAATGCAGCTTTCTCCACATACGAAGTGTGCTGCTGAGCTGCTACCATTAGCAAGAACCTTGGTGAATTCCCTGTGTTCTGTGTGTACAGAATGGCTTACTGCTGCCATCTGTGCTGCTCCTGTGAGAGTGTACTGTCAAACCAGTGTCACCAAACCATTTCATGACCCTAGGTCCCCCTAGTATGGTCCAGATGTCTCTTGATTCATTGAGAAGAGTTGTCTTTCCTCCTTGATAATGAAGAATACTTGGGCAGAAGATACTATTACCATAAAAATGGAAGATGTTTGTGAGCTCAAGCTCTCCATAAGACTTTATGGTAATCGCTGTGCAAGCTCAATGCTTGAAGTTATCTGAAGTTTTAAGTATAAGCTGAAAGATCTGATCAAATGAGCCCCTTTGAGGATTGGCAGGAGTGAATTAAACTTGCTACCTGGTTGCAGACTGCATCTGTACAGGCTGAGGAAACTGGGAATGGGAGGAGTATGCCCAGTAGTATGCTGTGTTTGCTGCTGATAATAAAATTGCTTTGCCAATGAACAGCACTAATTCATCTTTTACTCTATAGGGTCGATGTGCCAAAGTGTTTTCTATTAATGACAAGAATGACTGGAAAATAGTCCGCAAAGCTTTTTCTATCATTGATTTCACTGAGAAAGACACAGAGGTATGTGTGCTAAAGGGGTCTGAGCCTGCCAAAGGGGATTTAAGTGAGGAGTGCACTGCTGTCTTTCCTTAAAAGTGATGGCAGCAGCTTTGCTTGGGAGGAGTTGGAATAGGACATTGTTTGGGGGGGATTAAGGGAGTGGGTGGATGAAAAGCCAATTGTAGGAAAGATTGGTACCATCCCATAGAGCTGTGGGGACCTGTTTTCTAATGGTGTATCTCCTTGTTATTAGCATCTCTTTGGAATTGTTGCCAGTGTCCTGCACCTTGGGAACATTCAGTTTGAAGAAGATAGCAATGGACATGCCATCATTCGTGATGGCACACAGATCAAATGGATTTCAAAGGTCAGTAGTGCAAGTGCTGTGAAGAAAGCCTTAACCTTGCTGTGTTTTAAGGAGAAAAACGTGTTCCTAAAAGCAGAAGAATTGATACATAAATACCCAGCTCTTGTTATAAGCTGTCTGGAATTATAGGGTCCCTTTGCTCCATAGCACATCTCCCTGAAACTTACTGTTGCTCAAAGATAAGCCTAACTGGGAATGGACTGGGGGGTTATGCCCTACTGATCATACAATACTACTTATTTAAAGCCTCCTGCTGGCCATACTCTGAGTGCAGGTATTTGTTTTTCTGCAGCTGCTGGGTGTGCACTTGTCCATTCTGCAGGAAGCTCTCACCAATCGGAAGATCGAAGCCAGATCTGAAGAGGTAGTAAGTGGTCCTGGGTAACCCCAGGCAGCTGGGAGCCCAGCTAGTGGTGGTAACGGATGAGGAGCTCTGTTCTTTGCACTGTTACAGCAAAACCAGATCACTCTGGCTGGCTGTCTTCCTCCATATCACCTTCCTCTTCCAACCCAAGATGGTAAACTAAATCATATTCCCATTATTAGAGTTCTGCTGCTGAACAAGGTCATCACTGTGAAAAAGCTGGGCACAGGGACTTGCAGGCAGCTTTATTTGAGCCAAGCAATTTCCTTTTGTTCAGTCCCTAGAGTGCTTTTTGGGAAACTGGGCTGCATAAACAGAGAAAAGCACTGGTAAAAACTGTTCTTTAAGCTTCTTGTACCAAACTAAATGGAAGTCAGACTACTTTCTCCACTCACCTGAATTAATACTCTCAAAAATGCAGTATCACCATCCTGATAATACACCAGTAACACTGGTGGTAAATAAGCTGTTGGCAGCTGTAGTTCAGCTGAGCACCATGAGGCAGTTTCTCTGAGCCACAGCTGTGAACTGGCTTTGCAGTAGCTCGCTCTGGTCATCTGGAGTGTTCCTCATCTCTGGCATACCTTTACTTATCTTCAGGTCCTAAGCCCATTGAACGTGGATCTGGCTTTCTACGCTCGGGATGCAGTGGCAAAGGCCATTTATGGACGGACTTTCACTTGGCTGGTCAACAAAATCAATGGCTCCTTGGCCAACAAGGTTGGTTTCTGGTCTTGTGTCCTCCCAGTCAAAGTGCTCCTCACACTCTGAGCAGAGGTTCTCCAGCAGAACCCTACAGCCCTCATCACCAAATATCCTGGGCACTTGGTAACTGATGTAGGGGCATCCCCCAGCACTGAGCTGGACCACTGCTTAGTTGGGTGTGGAAGGGGATGTGTTAAGTAGTTTTAGCAGTTCATTACCTGCTTTAACGTGGCTGCTTCATTGGCACATGACATGAAGCCCTTGAAGAGAAAGTTTAAGATTTTAGGTGAAAGAAACAACATGAAATTTGCAGGGAAAAAGCATCAGCTGAAGCAGCAATAGCAGAGCAATGGTGTCTTTAACAGGATTCAACCCAGAAAACAGTTATTGGCCTGCTGGATATCTATGGTTTTGAAGTGCTGGACACAAACAGGTAATAGGTGTCTCTGAGCCTTGGGGTAACCTGTTCTTATGTTGGTGGGGCATGTGCTGGAGGTCTACATAGCTTCTTGAGCCTCCTCTTAGCCAAGCAAGGCAGGATAGGGGTGGCCACAAAAGCTGGGAGCACTGGGGTAGCTGAGGCCCCTGTTGAAAGGTTTAGCTTGGACTGCTTGTTTCGACTTGAGCCATTGGTACAATAGCATGGGAGGAATGTGTGGCTTGATCTGTATACAAGTGGGTTGTTTGGCTTGAAAACAGTCAGTAGTGGGAGAAGCGGGACTTCCATGAAATAAAAACTAATGCTCGCTTGACCCCTCTGAAGCTTTGAGCAGTTCTGCATTAATTACTGCAATGAGAAGCTCCAGCAGCTGCTGATTGAGATGACTTTGAAAGCAGAGCAGGAGGAGTATGAACTGGAAGGAATAGAGGTAACTTAGTATTTTCCCCCTGATCTTTTTTTCTTTGCATTGCCATTACACCGAATGCTTCTGATCATCAAAGAAGCAGCATTCTGCTTCTTTTAGTTTGCACTGTTCATGTGGGAAATATAGAATAGTATTTATAAGATAGTGGGTCTTATTCTGGAACTCTTTTGCAGTGTAATTAAACTCATCTTTAGTGGGATTGGAACCTGGCTCAAAGAACTTAAATTGCAAATAAAAGATCTTCCTCTAAACTTGTTCTTCCTTTTTTCCTCTATCAGTGGGAACCAATTCCATACTTTAACAACAAGATCATCTGTGACTTGGTTGAGCAGAAGCATAAAGGAATAATCTCCATTCTGGTAAGAACAGAGTTTGTGCTGTTTAAATTCCCACATGTGCCTGCGCCCTACTGTAACGGTCCATAATCATATTTTTTTCTCTAGTTATGTGGTGGGTCTGCATTATTCAGGATGTAAGCAGATAGACCTTGTAAAGAAAGACCTAGAAGACAGAGGACTTGCTTGCTAGAGCTGTGGGGTTTAGAGATGGTAGCTGCTTCCACAGCACCTCTGTCTGATGCTTCAGGAGGGCATTTCTTTAACTAAGAAATTGCTTGTCTAAAATAGAACTCATCTCAAATTGTAACCAAGCTCTTTGGTTCTGCATAACAAGGTTGTACTGAATGTTACTGAGGAGGGAGCAATCTGTTCAGAGCAGTGTTTGACCTGGTGCCTGCTCTTCCAGGATGAAGAATGCTTACGACCTGGTGAAGCAACTGATTTGAGCTTCTTGGAAAAGCTGGAAGAGAAAGTAGGAGATCATGCCCACTTCGTGACGTATGCATTTACGCTCTGTATCCTGCCACACAGAAAACTCTTTCCTTTTCTTTCCCGTAACAGAGTACTGGGGAGGGAACAATTTTTGCTTTGTCCCAAAGAAAATCAAGTAGCCTCTCCACTGCCTAATGCTGTAATGTGCTATGCTGGTAGAGTACAACCTGGGGTGTTGGGGAGGTGGTGCTTCCTGGCTCTTTACTAGTGTGATGCTGATCTTTAAGTCTGAACTAAAGCTCCTCCAGTTCCAACCCCCTGCGGTGGGCAAGGACACCTTCCACTAGAGCAGGTTGCTCCAAGCCCCTGTGTCCAACCTGGACTTGAACACTGCCAGGGATGGGGCAGCCACAGCTTCTCTGGGCACCCTGTGCCAGCCCCTCAGCACCCTCACAGGGAAGAGCTTCTGCCCAAGAGCTCATCTCAATCTCCCCTCTGGCAGGTTCAAGCCATTCCCCTTGTCCTGTCCCTACAGGCCCTTGTCCAAAGCCCCTCTCCAGGTTCCCTCTAGCCCTTTTAGGCACTGGAGCTGCTCTAAGGGGTCCCCTTCAGGAGCCTTCTCTTCTCCAGCTGCCCCAGCCCAGCTCTCTCAGCCTGGCTCCAGAGCAGAGCTGCTCCAGCCCTCACAGCATCTCCGTGGCCTCCTCTGGACTCACTCCAGCAGATCCACATCCTATTGCACTGGGGGGCCCCATCTCCCATATGAGAGGTGTTTTTGTTAATACTCAATGGGGAGTATTTCCAGATTCAGTTTTGGGGGCAGATGAGCACGTTGGCACCGGGCTGTTCTGGCAGTTCCCAGCAGAAGCCTACTGGAAGGCTCTGACAAGCCATGAATTCAGAGTCACACTGCTGAATTGTCACCGTTTCTACATTTCTGAAGCTCATAACAGCCAAGTGGAGCATTTGTAGCCAACTTCCTTGTCACCACAATGTGCCTTAATACTGTTCTGCCTGATTAAAAGCTTGAAACAGAAGTGCAAGAGCTTCTTAAATGGGATCTGTTCTTGGCGATACTCTTGGAAGGGGACTTTGTACTCATGTGCTGTTGTGCCACAGCTCTGCTGTTAGTGACTACTTACAAAGCTGGAACTTCAACTGTTCAGTTGCTCTCTTTTTCCTTTGTTCTTTTTTTTTTCTTTTCCCCAGGAGTCCTTTCTTTCCAAAACTTTCCTGCTATTCGTGGAAATTGTGATTCCTGCTCTGTACTTGAGTTCTTGCTCTAGGGCAAACTACCTCAACTAATCCTCTCCTGCCAGTTTCACTTTTCCTCATGTAGGTGATGAGAATCTATTTAAATGAATGTTATGGGAAGAAATCTTAGGGAAAGGGTGATGGTTGCCAAAAGGCACTGGGTAGGTCACAGGTACCCTGAGGAGCTTGTGGTAGCTGACTCCCATTCTCTGCTGGTAGCTGGTCAGAATGGACAGGCAGATGATGATTTGATTATGGGCTGTAATTGTGTAGATAGAACCACATCAATAGGAACAAACATTAGACTTCCAGCTGTCCTACAGCTGCTTTTTGTGCAGGTGACTCTCTGCAAGCTGAGGAATTCTGTTTGCTCCTCTTTCTCTTGGTTTTCTGTGGCTGTTTCCCCCCAGGCGCAAGCTTGCAGACCAGAAAACACGGAAATCCATCGACTGGGTGGATTTCCGCCTCCTCCACTACGCAGGAGAAGTCACTTACTGTGCTGTTGGTGAGTGTGAGCAAAGAGCTCATCTAGAAGTTACTTGAGCTTTTAAGCCAGTGTGGTAGATAACTTGGTGGGAAGAGGAACTACAAAATCCCTGCCCTCTGAAGGTGCCATTACTTGGAAGTCTTAAATGTGGGTGCAGTGAGAACTTTGTGGATATAAATACCCAGATTTTGTGCTGAAGTGTGTGACCTCCAAAAGAATTAAACTACTACTTCTTGTTCTTCAGGATTTCTGGAGAAGAATAATGACCTACTGTACAGAAACCTGAAAGAGGTAAGAACAGAAAAGGGAAGCTGTTATCTTAAGTTATTATGCTTGAAGCAGAAATGTTTTGCAGAAGATTTAATCTCTTTGGCAAACAACATGTATTTCTCCTTAGCGATGTTCTTTAGGCACATGTGTGTTCTTACAGCTGTGCTGCTCCAGCTTAGCATCACAGCAGGAAGAGCACAGCTGCTAAATAAGGCAGCTTTTAATTTTCTCCTATTTTTCCTGTTCCAGGTGCTGTGCAACTCTAAAAATGGCATCCTCAGAGACTGCTTCTTGCTGTCAGAATTAGACAACAGGAGGAGACCAGAGACAGTAAGTTTTATCTTTAATCTTAACTTTAAATAGAAACTCAACTTCCCAAGTTGAGACGTAACTGCTGATCCTGTCCTTAGTCCTGAATTAGTGGACTATTAATTTTGCTGGTGTAATACCCATCCTACCTTCCTGGTGGTTGATGTTGCTGACACAGCAGCTAGCAAAGTGACATAGCTTAATGCTGTTATTAATGCATCCTTCCAAAACAAGCCCTGTGCCTCGCATCCAGCAGTAGGTGGGTTCTGAAGTGCTGCCTTGGCATGCATGGCAGAGGTTCAGATCTTCCAGCTAAGCACTCTGTCCAGATGACTTACACCCGACTGTGCTTCAGAAGCTCTGTGGTCCTAATGCATGTGTCAGCCTTCCACTTATTTTGAAGATGGGAGCAGGGAGTGAATTGATTTCAGTTACTGCAGCCATGAGCTCCAAAGCTAAGAAAGTTCTTCCACTGTCATCTTAGGTTGCAACCCAGTTCAAAACCAGTCTGATGAGTCTTATAGAAATCCTGATGTCCAAGGAGCCTTCCTACGTCCGATGCATTAAACCGAATGAGAACAAGGAGCCTGGTAAGGCACTGGGCTGGAAACATGGCTGAGACAAAGGGATGAAATGAGGAAGACTTTTTAGCTTGTTAGTTAAGTACAGGTCATATATATATGGTCTGTGAGTGTGTGTGTGTGTATATACACATATGTATACGGAGTCTATATATACATATAGTGATAGGACAAGGGGGAGTGGTGTTCAGCTGAAAGAGGATAGATTTAGATTAGACATTAGGAAGTTCTTCCCTGTGAGGGTGCTGAGGTGCTGGCACAGGGTGCCCAGAGAAGCTGTGGCTGCCCCATCCCTGGCAGTGTTCAAGTCCAGGTTGGACACAGGGGCTTGGAGCAACCTGTTCTAGTGGAAGGTGTCCCTGCTCATGGCAGGGGGTTGGAACTAGATGATCTTAAGCCCCCTTCCAACCCAAACCATTCTGTGATGACAGAAGTTAAGCTAGCACCTTGTAACTGTGGATTTGATTTCTTCCTTGTTTGTCCCTGTATCTGGACAAATGAGTGAGCTCCCACTGAATGTGTGTTCTTACTACAGGGAAGTTTGATGATCACCTGATCCGCCACCAGGTGAAATACCTGGGCCTGATGGAGCACTTGCGGGTGAGACGCGCTGGCTTCGCCTATCGGCGCAAGTACGAGCTCTTCCTGCAGAGGTGAGTGGAAGTGCTCTGCCCTCAGGCCAGGTAAACCTGTCCTCCCACGAGGCCTTCAGAGCAAGGCTTGTTTAAAAGTCAAGCCCCAGCAGCAGGAGATGTGGAGGTGTCAGCAGATGGTCTCCTGCATCAAAAATAACCTTTGCCTGTGTCTTCTGTCTATATCCAGTTTGTTCTGCTTTGGCATCTTCTGTCTTGAATAAAGCAGTGGGAATCTGGGGGACAAGAGCTTCAGGAAGGGGTTCCTCAACCATCAAGTCTTTTGTGTTGATGTCTCACTGATCTTTCAGGTATAAATCCCTCTGTCCAGCTACGTGGCCACACTGGCATGGGCCAGCAGCTGAGGGTGTGGAGAGGCTCATCAAGCATCTTGGTTACAAGCCTGAGGAATACAAATTAGGAAGGTAAATCGTCTTTCTCTGGCTGTGACCTCTGCTGCTCTGCTGTGTGGTGCTTGCTAGATTTGATCCTCTGTCTAACATCATCTTCAATCTATGGCTTTGAGAATACAAGTTGTGGAGAGGCAGAGGTCTTCACTGCACCTTCCAGGGCACCTGGGGCCTTGTGCAGTAACTGGGGTTTCGCTTCCTACCCTCTCCCTGCTGCCCTTTTGCCAAGCCCTTGGCACCCTTTTAGGATGTGCCAGCCAGACAAATGAAGTGGTTACAGAAGGGCATGTAACTCATTAGCACTCGGGTGGGTTGGAGGGCTTTGAGGCCAGTTAGGGCAGCTGAAACTGTGGCTCCCTGTGAATAAGCTGTTCATGGTCTCTCTTTTTCAGAACCAAAATCTTCATTCGTTTCCCAAAGACTCTGTTTGCTACTGAAGATGCATTTGAATTCAGGAAGCACCTGTTAAGTATGTTCCCCATTCCCTTTATCTGTGTATAGCCTAAGCAGCCTGAAATGCATAAATGCATGGGGCTGCCTCAGGGCACATTTACCTGCACAGTCTATTTCTGGTCCTGTTGGTGCTTTGGCACCTCTGTTCCTCAGGGACTGTGCAGACCCTCCTCTGCCTTGGCACTCAGTGTCTGACTGCTGGGGGCACAGCTCCTAAATCCTAGAATGGTTTAGGTTGGAAGGGGCCTCGAAGACCATCCAGTTCCATCCTCCTGCCATGAGCAACATCTCTGCTTTTTTTCCCCTCTCTTTTTGCCAGTTTCAAGACTACAGGCCAAATACAAAGGCTGCCTTGGGAAAAGAGAGTACATGAAGAAGAGAGAAGCAGGTGTGGGCTCTGGAATTGAGGATTCTCTTCTTGGGGCTGTGCTTTCCAGTAGGAATTGTAGGTTTGGGTGGTTATGAATCCACCTTACTGCAGATGGGACTCTCGGCTTCCCCGCAGGGCTGTGGGTATTGGGGTGAGAGGCAGGTGGTGGCCATGTGAAGAGCATTCACAGAGGTCCTTTTAGCTCTGTTTAGCTCTGAGCAGCTCGAAGAGCAGCTTTCTGAAATGGGCTACTTGCTGTGCATGGGGGACAGCAGGAGGCTGGATGATGACAAGGTCTCGCACCATCTCAACAGAGAGTTCTACAGTGCAGGGGACGCTGGATCAGCCAGTTGTGTTGGAGAAGTTGTTCTCAACTACTTACTGTAAAGATCAGTAATGGGAAGAGCTGCCAAAGAGCCAGTTGTAGCTTGTGCTGTGTGAATTTAGAGGATAGTGTGGCACCAGAGCTCTGATGTTAATACAAGGACCTGATTAATTCTTGCAGCTATCAAGCTGGAGGCTTGCTGGCGAGGAGTGCTGGCACGGAAAGAGGCCAAGAAGAGGACGTGGGCAGTTCAGATTATCAGGAAGTAACTATCGCTGTGTGGTGGTCATGGGGAGGGTTGTGGTGGTGGGTCACAGCGTGGTGGTGGTCTCTGGACAATCAATCTGGAGTACGTGCAATGCAGTGAGCCGAAACCACCTCCTTCACCTCCATTTCTAAGCTACCGCTGTAGTAAGGTTGGGGTTGGTCAGAAATGCCTGTCAGCTCTTCTGGTATTCTCTGGCTTCCACAAATGTGTTTGGAATATCATAAAGCTGAAGGTTTCCATTGCTGTGACACAAGTGACACTGTACCTGAGCCAGCAACAATGATCTGTGTGCCTGTGCTGTGTCCTCTGTGTCTTTCAGCTTTCTGAACGCAACATGTAAGTTCTGGTTCTCATGTTCTCTGTAGGTTCATCAATGGCTTCATCAATCGGAAGAAGCCCCTTTGCCCAGAGAACATTGAATTTGTGAGGCTTGTGCAGTACAAGTACTTGATGAAGCTCAGAGACCACGTCCCAAAAAATGTCTTGGACAAGAGCTGGCTCCAACCTCCTTCCATCCTGGAGGAGGTGAGGGTTGCTGCAGGCTTTGAGAGGGCTGAAGGTGGCTTTTAGTAACTCTAGAAATGACTCAGCTGCTGGGTGGGCATCAGCCCTGCTCTGGTAGCAGTGCTCCTTGTAGGTGGGTCTCTAGGCTGAGGGACCTCAAATGAAGTCGTGACTAGATGTTGAAACCAGCTTGTACTGGGTGAGTGTCTGTCAGGGCTGCAGCAGGAGCTGCTGCCACAACCTCACTGCTGTTTCCTTTGTTCCTTAATGCAGACATCTGAGATGCTACAGAAAATCTGCATTAGGAACCTAGTAAGGAAATACTGCCGAGGTGTTACTGCTGAGAGGAAGGTGCAGGTAAGTGAGATGTGGAATGCAAATGTGTGAGTTAAAACAGGCTGTGCAGGTGGGACAGCAGCTCTCTGAACTGCTGCAAGGCAGGTAGCACCTTCTGCACACAGCTGCTCCTGAGCCTGCTGCTGGTTTCAGTGGCCCTGGCAATGGACAGTGTGGTTCTACAGATCAATGGGTTCTCCTGTGGCATTAAAACTACTACTTCATGTAGTAGAAAAGGTCCATAAGTAAGGAAAATCTGTAGGGCTCTTTAGTCCCTGCTACCCCTTTACTTGGTGTAATATGGGAACAATCTAAAGGTAGATCCTGCATGAGGGATAATGGTGTCTGTGGTACAACTGCTGATGTTCCTGATGGAGGAACTCCACGAGGGTAAAGGCTGTTCCTTCTCAAAACAGTTGGAGCAAAAGGTGGTGGCAAGTGCGGTTTTCCGAGGGAAGAAGGAGGGCTACGTGCAGAGCATCAACCAGCCTTTCGCAGACACCCGCCTGAGTGAGTGCACCCCAAACCCCCAAAGATCCCAGCTCCTTGCTCAGGAACGTTCCTGACAGAACAGACATGGTTTCTAAGGGAAATTCCCATCTGGCAGAGGCAGCACCACCTGCTGTGTTTGGGCCTGACCATTTCAGTTCCCTTCCTCCGTCATGTCTAGTGATGCCGAATGTGCAGATTGATTTGTTCTCAAATCTGGAATTCCTCTTGGGATGGAGAGCTGTGAACCCAAGAGATCCCTGTGGGGTGGGGTGGAGCAGGACCCATGAGAAGAAGAAGCAGGGGGGCTGGATGCAGATGGTGAAATGAGTGTGGGGATCCAGCTGCTGGGAAGGAGGGATGTGACTCTTGGGAGTCTGTAGTCAGTGTTAAGCATGTGGAAGGCATGAGAAGAAGGTCCTAGTAGTGTGTTGGCAGGGAGAGGGATCTGGGAGACTGGTAGGGAGCAGAGGCAGTGGTGTGGGTGCAATGCTGGGTCATTGTTGGAAGCTCCCAAAGACCTTCAAAGGTCTTTGTGCAGAAGGAGAAATGTTCTAGGTGGTTCTTGGCACAAGTCCTCCTGTGCCAGGGCCTGAACCAAGCACAGACCCAAGAACAGGCCATAACCTGCCATGTGAATTACTTTTCAGGCAGGAAGAATCACAGAAATGGGTTTGGGAGTGGCTGGAACCCTTGTTTCAGAAGGGAGTGTTACAAAGGGAACACGGATGAATGTGATAAAGACAGTGAATGCATCTCTCTGGAGCTGTGCTGGTGGGAATGGTGGCTGTCTGTCACCTACACTCAGTTTATCTTTCTGGTTTCCTCCTTAGAAGAGAATGATATAAACCCCAAAGTACTGCAGCTCCTCCAGGGTGAGAAGATCAAGGTAAGGGAAGGGGAACTGGAGCACAGCAGCCCTTGAACCAGCTTCCCTGGAGCTGGCTGGTCATGCAGACTGGACGCTGCGGTGCCTGAGGCTGTCTTGCAGCCGTGCAATAGCAGTGTAGGAGTATTTCCTTGCTCTTAAACTGGAGCCAGGTCTCAAAATGCACCTGGACAAAAATGACTTAAGATTCCTTTTATTAAAAGCTTAGAAAAGCATCACAACCCCCACTGGGGCTGCAGCAGTGCAGGTGTGTGCTGCACTTCCCATGGGCCCGGCATAGAGGGCACAGGTAATCCATCTTTCTCAAAGCAGCATTCTGCCATCTGCATGTCCAAGTGGAAGGAAACCAGCCTGCTGTCAGCAGGGGTTCTGCACTGCAGGGTGCAGAGCTGCTCCCTGCTGACTGCCTCCAGCACAGCACCCTGTGGTCCTGAGCGATGCTGATACCAACCGGTTGTTTTCAGTATGTGACCCCCGTGATAAAATACGACAGGAATGGGTTCAAAGCCCGGGACCGGCTGCTTGTCCTGACCCAGTCCTCAGCCTGCGTGGTGGAAATGGCCAAGATCAAGCAGAAAATAGACTATGCCACTCTGAAAGGTAAGGGTGGAAATCAGTGGGGCCTGTCCCTGCTGCGTGTGAGCCTTGGGGTGGGAAGATGGACTTGTGCAACTCCCTCTTTCATTGAAGCTCTGAGCTGCCCGAGAAGGCTGATTCCTGAGGGGTGGGGAAAGGGCCTGGGTGTCAGTAGGCAGCTCCTCGAAGTGCAAGTTAAGAGTACGAGGGCTCTTACTTAGGTTAAGTGTTCCTCTGAAACACTAAAACGCAGGAGGAGGTTGCTTTCTGCTGGTATGGAGGGGAGGAAACAGAAAACCCAACCTACACATCACCCCCCATTTTAGGTACTTTTTAATCCTGCCTGAACTGCCATCCAGGCTGGAATGTGCACTTTCTCCCTCCTGCCTTCCCAAAACAAAGGCTGGAGCCGCTGCCCCTGCATGAGGAGCACCCTAACACTGGCCTGGAACTGTCTTTGGCAGTGTTTCCTCTAATTCCTGCTTTTCGTTTGAAGGTATTTCCACCAGTAACCTGAGTGATGGGATCGTGGTCATTCATGTTCCTGAGGACAACAAGCAGAAGGTAGAAAATAGTGAAATCTTGTAGTTGATGTTTTTAATAGCTTAATGTCTAATATCTTAATGCCCCATCCGTGGCAGTGTTCAAGGCCAGGTTGGACACAGGGGCTTGGAGCAACCTGCTCTAGTGGAAGGTGTCCCTGCCCGGGGCAGGGGTTGGAGCTGGATCAGCTTTAAAATCCCTTCCAGCCCACACCAGGCTGGGATTCTATTTTCCTATGAAATGCTGGGATTCCACAATTACTGATGGTTACTAATTCTATCATCAGCTGGACACCTACATTCTTGCTGTCTCACCATGAAAGCTTTCCCTTACCTGTTTTTTAGAGCCCAATTGCTATAAATCCTGACTAGTCCCTGCGTACATTCTTGCTGTCTCACCATGAAAGCTTTCTCCCTTACCTGTTTTTTAGAGCCCAGTTGCTATAAATCCTGACTAGTCCCTGCAAAGGATACTTAACAAACCAAACTTGTACATGACTGTTGTAACTGCTGTGTAGTTATCAGTGGTTGTAACTGCTGTGTAGTTGTCTGTCCCTTCTGCACAGCAGCTGCTCCTACAGGAGTTTCTTTGCACAATTGCTGTGTGGTTTATGTGCTGGGGTGATGCCTGATGACTTTGTGCCTCTTTCTTGTTCCAGGGAGATGTGATCCTTCAGTGTGAGCACATCTTTGAGACAGTCACTAAGCTCTGCATGCTGGCCAACAAGCAACACCTCGTTAAAGTTGTGCAGGGGAGGTAAGGAGGGCAGTGGAATGGGTAGTGTCACGCAGGGGGTGTTTTAGGGAAGAACCTGCTTCCAGAACTTTTAGGGCTGGACTACTTAAGTCAAAACTATTAACAGCACACAGTGCCCTGAGCTGATTATTGTGGGCTGCATCAGAAAGAGGAATGGCTTTAACCTGCCAGCGGGGAGATTGAGATGGGATCTTAGGCTGAAGCTCTTCCCTGGGAGGGTGCTGAGGCGCTGGCACAGGGTGCCCAGAGAAGCTGTGGCTGCCCCATCCCTGGACCTTTTCCCCATGCTGATGAAGCTTCCTTCCTTGCTGGTTGTGTTTGGACCTTGCTGGTGCTGCTCTGCTCTAGGAGCTGCCCATGATTCACCTTTGTAACACATCAACTTGATCATAGGTGCCTGTACTTTATAACCACTTCTTTCAGACTCCTGCTGATGTGACCTGAGTGTGAGGTTGTGGTTTAGTGGTTTTGCAGCAGATCCCATTAGCGGGGGCTCTGAGAAAAGCCTGCTGGGCTGAGCCTGGGTCACTTCAGGATAGATGCTCCTCTCCCTGAAAGCTTGAGAAGACCCTGAAATGTGATGCTGGAGCACAGGAACCTTCTCAGTCACGCCACCAAGCTAATGGCGGGTGGATGCAGTCTGTCTTTCAAATCTCTGCATGAATTGAAAGTGGCACATGAAACCCAGGCTTCTGCTCCAGCTTTCCTCCCTGGCCTTTGCATTTCAGCTGTAATTAGATTCTGTGTGTTCAGTGCCTTTCTCCAGGTCAGATCTGCTTATCTTCTAGTGCTTAATTGCTCCAGGAAAAGTCAGATACCTGGACCAGGCAGGACGCTCCATTCCCCGAACCCTCCTGGCTTGGGTGCTATAATGCAATTGTTTAGGAAATTTACCTAAGCTGGAGGGCTCTAATCTTCTAACCTAAGGAGATTTGCCAAGGGAGCAGAAATAAAGAGGGCTCAGAGTAAAGCCTATTGCAAGGAAAGCATCTGATGAGTAATTCTGTCTGTATTTGCAGCCTTCAGTTCCGCATTGGCTCTGGGAAGGAAGGGACGATGGTGTTCAGTGTTGGGCAGGAGTCTCAGGTCTTCAAAGCCAAAACTGGACAACTGACAGTGGTAAGGGCTCAGCCAAGCCCTGGGAACGTGACCTGTGCTTTTCCTTTGCTCAACCCCTGCGGAAAGCCCAGCTCGGTTCCAGTCAGGGCCCTTTGTGTGAGTTCAGGAGGACTTGATTCCTCTTGCAGAGCAGAAGTGCATGATGTAGCTGTTCCACCAGTAACTACCTATGTAAGATAACACGTAATAGATGGTCATGGCCAGGTTAGAAGCTGCACCTTGCACATGAGTTGTCACTGCTGCTTGCTCTCTCCAGCTATCATGGGCAGAGGAATAGGAGAAGGTGTGATTCTTTGTGCTTTACTGCTGGGTTTAGTGTGTTTGGTGCTGTTAGCTCACAGCTCCATGGAGGAATTACACATGGAAGTGTAATCCCTTCGGGGTACCCATTAGCTGTCCTTGCAGCCTGGAGATGAAGGGGGTTGTCTTTACATGCCAGCTGTTAAACAGAAACCACACAACCTCTCTTTCCATAGACAGGACACCTCAGGGACATCACGCTTGCACCCGATCTAATGTCTCCTTCCTTTTCTCATCCAGGTGTCAACCCAGGCAAAGTCTTGATGAGCAACAGTCCCTGTTCCTGGTTGCTGTCTTGGCCAGGAGCAGAAAGGAGCCTGCAGGATGAGACCAGCACTCGCACCTGCCCTGGAATCTGTGATGCCACAGGGCTGCTGTGATTTGAGTTCGCTTGCATCTTTTAGGCTCTTTTTTTATAGCTTAAAGTTATCCAACTGTAGCTAAATAAATGGCATTACCTTGGTGTAACATTCCAGGGAGCAAAGGTGCTCATTACCCAGTCACAGGGAGACATTTAAACTAACAGCTGGAGCTCCACATGGACAATGTCCATCTCTGGGCACTCGGTGAGAGCCGAGAGCTCTGCCCAGGCAGGCAGGGTTAGTACAGAAGCAGAAAGGCTTCTCTGGCTGTGCCCTGAGCCACGGCTCACCAGAACAGCACCGGTGAAGTTAACTCCGGTCTCAAACCACCTTTTCTCTTGGTCAGGCTGGCAAAGCCTTTGGAGGCAGCAGCTGAACCTGTGGCACACGGGGAGATGGTTCAATGTGGCAGCAGGGCTGGGGCTGGTGGTCTTATTGGTGCTTCAGCCCTTGAAGCTGCTCACCTGGAAATCTCAGCGAGCTCTTCTTGTCTGCTCTGGCCTGGGGAAGAGCTTCACTGTTCAGGTAACACTGTCCTGGTTCTGCCTGCACAGCAGGAAGGAAAACCTTAAAAGATGACCAGAATGTCCCCTCTTAGAGTGATGTGTTGGCTTGGAGCAAGAGGAAACCAGTCTCCTGCTGCTGAAGAACCTTCTTCTCTATCCACTGCACTAGGACTCTGTTTGCTCATGCGTGGTAGGCACTGCTGTTCCCTTAAGGTGTCCAAGGGGAGGGGTGGAAGGTGGGAATTGTCTGCACCTCCACAGCACATCCTCTGCTGCCTCATGTTGAGGCAAACTGGTGTAGCTCCTGCTCCAGCTTTGCAGCCTGAGAGCCTGGACTTGCTGCCTTCACATCCTGGGCTCTGCAGAGCCCAGAGTCAGATCTCTGCTGTGAGCAGTGCTGGGAGGTAAAACTAACAACCAGGGGGAGGAGGATGTCTGGTGTTTCTTCTTGACAGTTCTTTACGGATCATGGACCCCGAGGACAGCTTCAGACAAGTAATAAAGTGACTCACGTGTAAATATGAAATATCTTCTAATTTATTGTGTTACATTAAAAAAAGTACATATTGCAAACATCAACCATACACTGAGCTGCAGCTGAAGCTTTTCCTGTGCATAAGTATAGAGTAGGAGGAATGATTGTACAGAACAGAGGAATTTGCTGCTGTTGCCTGTGAGATGGAACAACTCCATTTAGACTGAAAGGATCTACCTGCTCTTTGCTCTAAGGTAAGACTGGTGCTACAGCAACATGGATACAGGTGGGAGTAAACACCCTGATGGGAGATCTAACCCCCACCAGGGTTAAAGCTGCTGCTGGACAAAACCACTTCCACAAGTAAGACTTGAGTCACTCTACACTGCTGTGCTGTCACTGTTGGTGTCTGGTGTGTGGGGCTAGAGAACCAAAGCAGCCAGGTCTGTGCTCCCTGTTAACATGTGGTAGTTACCAGCTAATCCAGAGCTGCTCGTGGCCAGGACCTGCACCCACCTTCACCTGGAAGCTGTGGAGGCAAAACCATTTACAGTCAAAAGGCTCAAGAGCTGAGAGCATTTGTGCAATGGCATTAACAAAGACTCTCTCCACAGCCTGAGGACAAGTGGCCAGCAGGTAAAGGACGTTCTAAGGTGACTGCAGGATATCTTTGCTACACAACTCCAGCACGTGGAGGGTTAAGGCAGAGTCTGCCCACAAATGCAGTAACAAAAATGAAACTACTCCAACTCTTCTGGAGTGACTGAACCCACAGCTCTATAAACCGCTGTACAAAGAGTAAAAAGAATCATCCCCTGGTTTCTAAGACCTTAGTTTGCAAAACCTGAAAGAGGAAATCCTGAAGCCAGTGAAGAACCTATTTACAGAGGCGTTAATCACAGAGCTGTGACCTGTCGGGTGCTAAGCACTAGTGTCGACACACGTCACCTCCTGGAGCTGAAGCTGCTCCTGCGCTGCAGGACGTGACTGGGTTCTGTCTGAGCAGCACGGTGGGGTTGCTGGAGTCGCTGTGATGGAAGGCAGGTAGCTCAGCACAGCTGAGGAGGAGGAGGGTGGCCTGGCCCACGGGAGAGCCAGCTCTGGGGATAGCCAAGGAGCAGGGTTTGCTGCAGGACCCCAGCAAGGGACGGGCGGGAGCGCAGGGCATGGCTGGGGCACAGCAGTCAGACTGAACAGCTTTAGCCAGGGCAGCCTGAGCCCTCCCAGGGCAGTGGGTCTGTTCCATAAACAGCCCAGCAGCAGCCAGTGAGTGTCAAAGTACACACAGAGCTGGAGCAGCAGAGCAATTCAGGGGCCTTCCCTTCCCCACATCCCAGGTAAGAAGGGAGAGGCCCTGCATCCTTCACACCGCACTATGGACTTCTGCAACCCCAAAGCGTGTCGCAAACGTGTAAGAGAAGCTTGCAAGAGAAGCCTGTAACTGTCAGGACAGAGCTGAAGCTGCTGAGCTACATGTTAATATTGAGCTCTTAGGAAGCAGTAGCTGAAGAAGAAAGAGGAGAGGAGACAGGTACAACACCCCCATCTGCCACAGCAGCTGCCTGTAGCTTAGAAAAGTCTTTGGTTACCAGCAAGATGACCTCAGCCTAACTTTGAAATCATTTTAGCTTAACTGGATTCAAAATTGTACCACTACGCAAACACTTAATACTTGATTTTAGCCTCTACTGCCTTTGGGGTGTAACTGCTCTTTGAAACAAGCGTTGGAGTAACGTAGCTGGTGATGCTGGCAACACCTTTGGTTTTCACATGGTAACGTGCCATTAACAGCCCTGAGCCAGGAGCTGGAATCCTTGCAGCAGGAAGATAACAAAACCATATAACCCGCTCACTGAGGAACAGGGACATGGAGCTGCTGCTCCATATGAGATGTCTGGCCATTAAGACCAGTGTGAGATACTCCAGCTGAAGGGTCCAAAACCCCTCCAGAATAGGCCAAAGTCCTCTGGTGTCTGCCAAGGTACCAAGCCTGAAGTTTAAGACTTCCTCCATGGGTTTCCCTCCCTCTCATTAAGCATTAGAGCTGTGGCTCTGCTCATTAGCCTGCAGCATCCAGTCCTATCGAGTAACACCATCCTCCCCTGTAATTGTTACTCGAGTCCACGATAGGCAACGAGAGATGAGGAGGTAGATAAAATATTCATTCGTAATAGAAAAGTACTCTCAGAAGAAGCTAGACCACAAGGGTCTCCTGCACACAGCACTTCAGCTCTGCCCTTCCCCACACAGCTGCCATTTCTGAAGAGACTTGGAACGTGCTCAGGATAAAGTCAAACAAGGACTAACTGCCTCTGGGCCAGTCTCTGCTCCTTGTCCCCCATGGTACTTGTGTTGTCCCTACTCAAAGCAAGACAATGCTCCTGTATCAGTTACAGAACTGAGCTATAGCTCCTGGGCTCCTGCCTATGCTGGGCTGGCACGGGGTGTCTGAACCCAGCTCCTGCCTCAGCTGCAGTAAGGGAAGCTCAGCTCACTGATGTGTGAGCTGATGGAAACTAACCCCAGCTGAGAGCCAGGGTCAGGCAGAAGTTCTAAGCGCTAACGGGTAGCAACACCACCCTAAGGAAAAGCAATCCCAAGCAATTTGCTCCCAATCCTCCTTCTGGAGGAATTTTAACATCTTCCACCCTTGAACCATTCAGATAAAGAAGAGGAGGGTCTCCGGAGCTCAGAGCTGTAGCCGATTCGCTGAATTTCCCCCAGCACGACAGGAATCAAGTCAGCACGTGTCCGTGTCCTCCTGGGAGTCACCCCGAGGCAATCCTGAGCCACCAACCCTATTGCTTGCGGGGAGAAGGGAGCTCTGCAGTAGCTCAGGTGTGTTCAGATCACCCCATTTCTGTGCCTGGGAGGAGACGGGGTCAGTGGGTGCCGGAGGTGAGTTGTGTGGCTGACTGACTGTTTTAAAGTGCAGGGTAGTTACTAAAGCCAAAGGAAGCCAGCCCCCTTCCTCTCTATAGCAAAGACAAGAGTGCTAACAATACAGGGCATTTCTCCAGCTGCTCAACAGGTCCTGTCGGCTGCCCAGGAACCAACTTGATCCTTGTCCTACAACTACTGCATTTAAATACCCCAAATAACCTAGTTTGTTACAGAACGTAATTTACAGCCTCTGTTGAGCACAAGTGGAAGCGCCGCTCCTGTGCTGCGGGTGCTG
>NW_009921472.1:0-11122 GCF_000696875.1 Nestor notabilis | reverse complement strand
CAACCCTAACTATTCTATGATTCTATAAGAGAGAGAGACTGCAGCACATGAAATGAGCACTCCTCATTTATGAAAATGGAGTCTGTAGCACAAAATGGTGTTAATTCAGTTATACTCAAGCACAACTACATTGATATTTTCTTGTCCACCTGAGGCATCTCAGATAGATAGATGTAGTTTTATTTTGAGGTGAGTGTCATACTGCTGACCTGTCTCAGGAGGCTGAGACAACTGGTTTAGTTTAAAAATACACATTCATATGTTGAAGATATCATAAGATCAATCCTATCCTTAAACTATGAGAGCTTCAACGATGGGTTACCATCCCAGCATCATCTGGTAGCACCCTGTCCAAGGCAGTTCCAGATCGAGGGTGCCAGTCCCAGAGTGAATGCAACCCCAACCATCCTTCTATAGTGCCTGCTCTGCTGACACAGGTAGTTCAAGCTTTTGAAGCTGCTACGTAAATCTACCCCTTACCGAAGCACTTTGTATGATGACAACATAAATCACTCAAGGTTTTCTAAGCCAGATGATCTTAAGCAAGGCAGGGCTGACCTGTGCTCAACATGCTGTTTGCTAGCCTGTGTCGATGTATTATTGAGCCAGTTATATTTATTGTGTCAAAGAAAACCAATTTGTACTTGGGCAGATTGACATCTGGTTTTGGTGGCAGCAGCCTTTCCTTCAGTAATTGAAATGATTGCTTTTAGTGTGCATTGTCAGAAAATGACATTCTTGCTGATATCACTGAAGTAACTTATATTCACTCTGGAGCTAAACAGATATTGTCAGGTCTGAGCTGACAAGTCTTTTTCTTCTTTCAGGAAGAAATCTCATTACTTTCAGTGATAACAGACTGTAGCCCTGGCACGCCTGGAGGGCTGCTCCAGGGTGAAGGTGTTGTGCCACCCACCTGAGGGGTGCTAAGGAAGGAGGTGAAGAGGTAGAGGCTCGGCAAAGGTAAGTCTAAACCCTTTCCTTGCAGGAAGGAGGCAGGTCTAAAGTGACTTGAAGGGTCCTGAGCATAAATAACTCACTGGAGGACTCTAGAGTAGAACACTGATCTGTCCCTGTGAATCCAGTCCTGCTCTCTGGGTGTGAGTACAAACTGGAGAGCAACCAGTGAAGGCTGGTTTGCTGCCCCAAGCTGACAGTTTGCCTATGTAGGCACGTGGACACCCAAGAAGCTCATCTTCCCCCGCTTGCAGCTCTGTTGCTCTTTGTGAGACCCATTTGGAGGGAGATTTTCTGAGATTTTCTCTGGTTTGTGCACCCAGTGTCATGGTCACCTCTGAAGCCATTAGGAGAACCCCAGGAAAGGCCATGGCATGGTGCGACAATGACCACATCCTCCTACACCACCCGTCCTTCTTATTCCTTTATCAGATTTTATTGTTGAAGCAGCAATGTGGGAGAATGGATATAATGAAAACAGTCAAAGCTCCCGCCTAAGACTACATATTCCCCAATCTAACAATCAGAATGTTTTAATCTCAGTGTCTTGAGGATGAAATTGGAAATGTGTCAGACTATTCTATTACAATTAAGCTGCTAGTTAAGGAATATTTTCTTCTGTGAATTGCTCACAAGATTTTATTGAAACGTCTATCAGAAATTGCTCTTTTTGTATTTCTCCAATAGATCTGTTGTTTGTGTGCTTTTCTCCTTAAAAAAAAGCTATTTCTTTTTCCCCAGATAAATCAGTCTATTTGCAAAGTTTGTGAATTGTAAAGAATTTTAGAATTTTTGACTCTTTCCTGCTACAATTATGACCATGTAATGATGGAGAAAATTGCAGTTCCAGTCAGTCTTTCTTCACATGGTGAAGTCAGCTTCCAAGGGCTGAAGTGGATATTGCTGAGCACAGTGCTGGCTTCTGAGCTTTCTAAAGCACCCAAAACACGGAGAATTACTTTAAATTGTACTCAGCCTACTTGAATTTCTTCCTAATCCAATCTTCCTAGATATTTGATTCCTTTTTTTAACACTGTTTGAAAGTCAGTCTAGTTTTAAGGAGAAATTTTCTGGATTGTTGAGGTTGGTATTCTTCTCAAGGCTAGGAGAAAAAGAAGCAGCTATATTATGATAAATTCAGTTTCTTTTTTGCTTTAATCAGACCCAGCTCCACCTTTCTATACTGAAGTTAGTTGCACATCTTTCTGCAGTTGTTAGGTATCAATACAGTCTGGGGATAAAGAGATTGAGAGATTTAGAGCAGCCCTGAGGAAAAGGACTTGGGGGTTGTCCTGGGTACTGATGGATGAAAAGCTGGACATAATCCAGCAGTGTGTGCTCACAGCCCAGAAAATCAACCATATCCTGGGCTGCATCAAAAGAAGCGTGACCAGCAGGTTGAGGGATGGGATTCTTCCCCTCTACTCCACTCTCATGAGACCCCACCTGCAGTACTGCATCCAGCTCTGGGGCCCCAAAATGTAAGAAAGACATGGAACTATTGGCATGAGTCTAGAGGAGCCCATGAAGATGCTCAGAGGTCTGGAATACCTCTGCTATGCAGACAGGTTGAGAGAGCTGGGGTTGTTCAGCATGGAGAAGAAAAGGCTCTGGGGAGACCTTATTGCAGCCTTTCAGTACTTAAACAGGGCTTATAAGAAAGGTGAGAAAGGACTTTTTAGTACGGCCTATAGTGATAGGACAAAGGGTAATGGTTTTAAACTAAAAAAGGATAGATTTAGACTGGTTTTAAACTAAAAAAGGATAGATTTAGACTAGATATAAGGAAGAAATTTTTTATGGTGAGAGTCACCAGAGAGGTGTAGATGCCCCATCCTAGGGAACATTCCAGGTCAGGCTGGATGGGGCTCTGAGCAACCTGATCTAGTTGAAGATGTCCTTGCTTATTGCAGGTGAGTTGGACTAGATGGTCTTTAAAGGTCCCTTCCAACCCAGACTATTCTATAATTCTATGATTCTATGACACTGTATTTTTTCTAAAATATCAAAGATTATTCTTAAGCACACCACTGAAAGGGCAGGAAAAAACACCTCATACTTGACAAAATAATAGAAATAGAACAGTAACCTGCAAAAGGTTTGTAGTTAAACAAATTTAAAGACAGCAACTTGTTGGATACTGCCAGTTGCTATTGGGCCAATATCTGTATTTCATTATTTATTATTAAATGTTAGAGAAGAAAGTCAAGAATGGGGAGGGAGTGATACAACTTGCCACAGATGATGATTTCTGTATTTTGGTGCTTGATGCATTTACAACAACAGAGTTGCTTGTATGCTGAAATGTGTAGTATAAACCCAGCAAAATAATACGTGAGGACATGGCTGGTAAGAGTGAAGGGGCTGTAAGGTGCAGAGAGCTTTCAGTAGTACTATGAGCTTTCTCGCTTGAGAAGCAATAAATCCAGTAGTAACGCTTTTTTGGGTTGGACTGCTTATACTTCTGCACTATTTCTCTCCTCTGACATTCTCTTTGGGTAAAACAGGGAATTAAGCATGTGAAAGCAGGGAAAAGTGAATCATCAGAGTGCAAAAATCATGTTTAGCACTTCAGTAAGAAAAGAGCAGTCTGTAAGGAGAGAAAATGATAGTGAATAAGCTTGTGGAATAAACCAGTTAGGTGTCATATCCTGAGCAGACTAAAAGTGTGGGCTGCTAGCTTTAGAAGCTGGTATGCCTTTTTTGATTATTAATTCATATTCTTTTACCTAGTGCACCACACAGAGAAAAGGACACATGGGGAGATACATAAATTCTTGTGATAAAAGATCAAAAAAGAAACAGAAGTGATATTACTTTAGTTTCTTGATATCTGTAGATGATCATGAGAAAAAGGTATAAAATAGCATGCCTCTGAATATGCCCACATAGACAAGTACTTGGTGCTACTAGGGTAAACATCCTAAAGGGCTTTTGTGCCTAAAACACAGGTGCATAATGGCTTTGAATCAGCCCACTACAAAAGTATAAGTTGGTGTCAGACCTTTCCTATCTGGTAGGAGTTTGTTGTGGTTGTAGTATGTTTTGACAGAGTTGTAGTATAGGTTTTCCTAGCTGGGTTGCTTTGCCTAAGGACTACTAGCAAGGTGGATGTGGGAGACAATGGAAACTATATGATTATTGCCAAAGAGAAGTAACTGCTTGGCTGGAGAAGAAAGAGTTAAAGAAGAAACAAAGTACAATCAAGCAGAGCAACCCAGCTGGCTGAGGAGAAGAGAGCATAAGATACCAAGACACCTGGCTGGGGAGGAGAGAGCATAACATAAGAGACTGGCTATTCTGGGACTGGTTGTGAGAAAGCGAGCAGTGTTAAAAAACAAACTATAAGTCAGGAACTAAACATGATAGGCTACAAATAGAATGGTGTGAAAGCTAGAGCAATAGGCTAAAAATAACTGTTGTTAGAATGGTATAAAAAGTTAGAGCAGTAGGCAATAAAGTGATTCACTGCATGAAGATGCTCTGGGTCCGTGCCTTCATCCCCTCAGGTAGGTGTGCTTCCTCATTAGGGTGTGTGATCTGCCCCTTATTGTTAGGAGGGCGTTGTTGGCATCTTTCTGGAGCAAGTGATGTCTGTGCAGGTTTTGCTGTGTCTTGGGAAGCTACAGAGGTGCTGGGAACCAAATCTACAAGCAAGAATCTTGCCTGTAGAGACACATGGTAGGAAAACATGGACTTACAAATCCATTGCATTTCTGTTGCAGTTGGCCCAGTTGCTCAGTGCTTCTTTGCTTTAAGTGTTACTTACCTTCACTAGCATTCTGATAAACTCACTTTTAATGTTGGGATTCCTTATTAAGTGATATTTTTGGGTGTCTACTTCAAAGGCTGTGGTGCTCCTGAAGTGCTGCTGTAGGTGCCTGTGGGCTCTTTGCAGAGGTGTTTGACACTATGCTGGTATAAGCAGGATGTAGGGGTTAAACCTTACATGTCTGGGTGGTACCTCTGTGCTAGATGGGCTGGTGCAAATCCAAAGATTGAAGTGTTGTTCTGTGAACTGGTAATGTGTGCTTCCAGCCCAGAAAGTCAATCATATCCTGGGCTGATTCTGTGATCAGCTTTGCTATTCCTATTTACAGTTAGGAAGACCTAGGAAGAGTGTTTGAATATCACTAGCAGTCCCCGAAATTTCCTTGATGTCAGAAAAAAGGTACCAGTTTTTGAGCTCTGGTCTAAGGCAAACCCTTGTAAAATATTCTGAAATTCAGGCCCTCAGTTTCAGTGGAAAATGCATTACACAGAAGAGCAAGAAAGAAAGAAAGAGGGTCATTGGCAACGTTTCTTGCTAAGTAAAGAGTAGATTTTTTATTTTTAATTTTTGTCAGACTGACCCCAGCTTCTATGGATAAAAGCAAATGTGTCCCCCTCCAGTAGGACTCACTGGGCCATCCAGGAAGGATGCTGGCCAGTCCTGGTGATGCTGAATTTTGGAGATAGATTGATGATTCACGGAGACATTTATTACATCTGGATTGTTCTGCTGGAATCACACTGGGTACATTAGTGAGGGCAACATGCATTAGAGAGATGGTAGTAGTAAAGAGTGGAGGGAAGTTTATAGGAACCTACACAAAATGAGTTTTTCTGCAGGGAAAGTATTTATTTGCGAAACAGCAGGCAAAGGGCAGAGCACTGCTTGGTCATCACAGCCCTAAAACAGTGCAGGTGGTGGACTGAAAGCTGCCTGCAGGATTTCACCTCATTTCAACCCATTTTTGAGGTGTTACCTGCACAACTTGGTTGCAGATGCAAGTCTGGGTCATTGCACCTGGGAAAGGGGCAGGGGGAAATAGCTTTTCTTGGTTTAAGATTTGAAGCAGGCTTCTCTTCTACTGATTCCTGTCTCTGACAGGCATGGATCCAGAAATACCCTTATCACTTGGCTTTCCCTGTACTTGAGATTACCTTCTTGTTTGGCTGGATAAGATCTGAGGCTACAAGTGTGAGATTATAAAATTGCTTGGCCGTGGAGATATTTCCTAGCCAGTCAGCAGCTTACTCAAATCCTCTTTCGAGATCAGCTGTAACTGCTTTTCCTCCACTCCACCTACTCCATGATGGGTGTTTGTGTGAGTCTGTTTCATCTATGGTAACATGAATAACCTTGCTGCACAAAACCCTAGTGTTTTATTGGCTGTGCTTCTCAAATGGATGCTTTCTTTACAAAGGCTTCATTATTTCGTGGGAGATACGGTATGTTTTCTTCCCACATCAAAGGTCTGGTAATTCAGCAGATCACCGTCAGCAGCAGGCTGCTCTATTATACATGACATCCTCCTATGCTCACAGCATGGTCTCTTCACCAATATTCTTCAACCCTATGAAACAAGGGCACTCATCACTTTCTCAAGTGGACCCTTATTCTTGTATCAGACACTCATTTGTAACAGTTGCATGCCATATCTGGCTATGATTTGATGTATGCGGGCTATATTTCTTTATTGTAGGTTGCATATTTAATAAGCTGAGTAACACTCGGGCTCAGCAAAATGGCTTCCTTGCACCTTGGCACGATTGCTCTGAATATCTTTTGCAAGAAAGAGGGGATAATTAGGCTATTTGTGACCATTTTGGGGTTTGTAAATAATTCTGCTGTCTTCCAGATGCTGTCTCACCTTTTCAGATTCTGATCCAACCCACGAGGGTCATCACTAAACAAGTACCTGGATTGTACTGGAGTTAGCTAAGGTGCAGGTGTTTCACGCCAAACACAGACACAACAGTGGCTACAAAGGTTTCCACCAGTCTTACATGGCTGATTCATGAGGGTGAATTTTTGATTATTAGTTCCAGAATGAAGCTGTGCAGACAGCAGAGGTTCAGCTTTGTGAAAGATTTTGGGGAGGGGAGAGGGAATTTTTTGTCAGTAGAAATTAAAAACTAAAAAGACTTTACAGTAATGGAAAAACAACAATTTATCAGTGAAAAATGCTTGGTTTACAGGATGTCTTTTATCGCTGATTCATTTTTCAAATGTCTTGGTATGAAATATTTATTTTATATATGCCACGTAAATGACAAATTGGAGGATGGGACACTGATTCTTTTGAAAATTACAGCTTTTTGTTGGGGTTTTTTTGGTTTTGTTTTTATATTTTTTTCTTCGTAGAGCAGAATGCAATTAATATTGGTCTGATTCTGTCTTTGCAGAAAAAGCATTTCTGCTAGAAGGCTTCAGCAGAACTTTTTCTGCCCAGCAATGCATTTGAGGGTCAGATCGTTCTCTGAGGAAGGAGGCTGTCAGGGCTGGCTGGACCACAGCTGGGCATGTCATTGGAGGCAGACGTATTTCCACCTAGCAGTGCAGGCAGGCTGAGCTGAATAGCTCTGCTTTTGTCCTGGGTATGTGACAGTGTCTCTTGCTCTGCCCTAGCCCAGCCATGCTGTTCCCAGAGCTGCACCAGGACTGCCTGCTCCTCGGATCAATTCCCCCTGAAAAACCTTTGGGGAAAAGTTTTTTTTGCATATCTCTGATTTGCAGCTTGTATTTTGCAAAGAAGTTTGCCTGGAAGGTGTGTGGTAAAACCCCAACAGAGCTGGAGGTAGCATAACTTTGAGAAGCAAAGTCTAGGTTGCAAGCTTTGGAGAGAAACAAAAAGTAGATCATGTGTTGGTAGGTTAATTAGGCATAGCTCTCCCTGAGTACATCTGTACCCTGTCAATGGCATTGAGTACATGATGCCATCAACAATTTCAGTTATTTCAATACTGAAATGAACTAGTAATGGCTAGAAAGGGTTGAGCTGTACTGCTGCCATTGCAGAAGCAGACCGAGAGAGAGAGTGGGCAATAAATTGTAGTAGTCTGCTTCCACTTGTAGCTGTGCACTATTAAGCAACTAATTTCGGTTGGAGTTGGTAAGAGGACAATGGTGCTGACTGCTGTGTTCCTGGATTTCAAACTAAAGTGCTTTCCATTAACAAAGATGAGGAATTATTGACTTGAACTAGAAGAACAAATGTCTCCTGCCTATTTAATTGGCTCCTTATGCTTGCCCTGTGGTGAGTTGCTCTGCTGTGGGGGCGTTATTGTCTCTACTTGGTTCCTTAGGATTTCCTTATTCCTAAAGGATGCACAGCACCCTAATTGCAATGTATAGTGGAAAGTCTCCTCTTTTTTCATAGATGCAGCTAGAGCATCAGACAGTATTTTGCCTGCAGTCTTGTAGTGATGATCGCTAATTATTGCCATACTCAGCTGTAAAAATGGGTGTTTTGCTTTGTTCCATTGGAGAAGGAACTTAATTACACAGCCATGAATGTTGTGCTCACAAGTGCCAGCACTTTCTACATGACAATGAGAGATTCATTAGGAAAGCTGCTTTGTGGTACAGGCAATGTTCCCTCTCCTCTGCCTGTGTATTAAGTCATTGAGCAACATAAACGTTAACCTATTATGAAAATCAAAACTTAGAAAATGACTCCAGTTTCACACGCAAGGATGGCTCAAAATTCAGCAAACAAGCTCAGTCTTGGCAGGCTTAGAATATGATACACACTCTTTGTCAACTCATTTAATATGTGATTATGATTATCAGCTCTAATAATAATGACCAAAGAAGCAATTAATGAGGCTGAGCTTGATATGGGTTTAAGACAGAAATGCTATGTGGGTAATCTGAGTCTTTAAAATTAAAATGGTTTCACTCTAATTTCTCTTCAGTAGTAGTTAAATGAGGTGCTTGAGAGCTGGTATGTTAAGTTGGAACACTGTGAGTGCCTCCATAGCTCATGTTACATCCGTAAGCATAATGGGACATTGGCATCAGACTGAAAGGAAGGGTGAAGAAAATCTGTGGCTCGCTTGACTTCTGGTGGGCAGCATCAAATAGAGAATTGGTAAGAGTTTGGGCAGGGATTTCTTTTCTTTTTATACCTCTCAGTGGTGCAGATTGTGACAGATTCAATGCTGGAAGAGCTGGAATAAGATTTGGGGGTAGATAGGAGGATGCTCATCTTTCTCTGTTATGAAGTTTTGGTACCTGTCCTTTTAAAACTTTTTTTTTTCCCCTCCCCCTCCATTAATACCTTTATTGGAGCACTTCTTGCATTTTCACCTTTTCCCGGATTTTTAACCTGATACAAATCCTGGTAGTATTTGGGGTACTGACACAATATGGCCATGGCTGATTGTGCCCGTCAGCTGTATTTGGACTCCAATGGCTCCTAGTCATGTGAAAGCATCCCAGGAATAGGCAGGTTGTTTGATTTCCATTCTCACTTCTTCCCCCCCACGTCCCCCTTATCCTGTGGGAGTCCTAGGATTATGTGGTCTTCCCTGGCCTCTTGGTGGTCTCTGTCAGCCCCATGGGGATGAGTCTGCCTCCTGGGGAGTGATCACATCTGTTTGCCTGATCATGTGGCTGATCTGACAGGAGATTTCCAAGTTGGCTGCAGAAGAGTGGTTGGTGGGACTGAGACTTGAATAACAACTGTGATAAAAATCTTTCTGTTCTGATCCTAGCATCTCCTCTGCTTGACTCTTCTTGCTATTCCAGTGGGGCTCTGGACAGCCTGATTGAGAGCTGGGTCCCACCAGGTAACTCTCTACAGCTTGGGTAATTATGGGGAGCCCAGGAGTCTGGAAGATTTGTGCATCATCCTAGCAGGGACAGATTTTTCTGACACCTGCCACTTAGATCTGAGCCAAAAATATGTTACAACATCAGGCATCCACCTCTTGTTCCATACTTCCTATTTTGGACCCAGTCAGCATCTGGCAGTGCACTTGTAAGAAGCTTGCAGGATGGTGTTCCTCTCCTTCCCTTTAACGCAGTATGTGTATTAAAGGATAACAGTCCAGGGCTGCTGCCACACGGCGCTGGAAGAGAGGGCTTCATCAGTGAAATAAAAATGACTAATTATGCAAAAATGCTAAACCATCACTGAGATTCATTATTAGCTGAGCTCTGTGAAGAGGTGGTGGTTGAAAAGCAAAGATGCCTTTTGAGGTTTGCAACCAAGTCCATGCTCAGCAGCTCCAACAGCAAGGCCAGGTTGGGTATTAACAGAAGCAGATCAAATTCTTGCAATCTCTCATCAGCCTCATATTAGAACAGAGCTGAGAGATACTGGTGCTTAATATGGAACAAAAGGCATGTGGGATCCTCAGGCATATTATTGACTCTAAGTGTAATTTAGTCTCACTGGCACACATCTCATTTATATGTTTTTTTTTTTTTTTTAAATATTTTAAAACATTATTTGTCATTCTTTTGGACTTGCCAGGACCTGCTGGAGACTAATGTGTCCCTATGACAACGGAGCTCTGATGGCTTATCCCACTAATTCATCATTCCCAATTGCATCCTGATGATGTATTACATTAATACATCATCATAAATGTAGCCTGCTGATCACTAGAGATTTAATGATATATTTGTGTGAACTCTGATCAAAAGGCCACCCTTATGTTGATATATTATTTAACAGCATAACCAACCCTGTTTGGCAAAAGCATGTTGTATAAAGCAAAGAACCTGAATTACCTACAGTAAGCTGGAGGCAGCAGATGCATCTTTGGTTCCTGTGTACACAGTGGTGAGGCGAGGACAAATGTGAGAATAAAGCTGCTCTGATGTCTGCTTGTTAGCAAGCCGATTTAAGGACTTGTACTGGCTGAACATGGCCTTAAATGCTGCTTGTGTTTGCTTGAGCTGGGTATATGAGATAGGATAATAACTAGCTTAAAGGCTGTTTTTCTTGTGGCCTGGGAAACAACAAAGAAAACCCTGTTAATCTCATGTTTATGTGCTCAGTGGTCCTTCAGCCAGATGGTGTAGAAGGTTTTCAGTACTGTAAAGTATTAAATTCAATATGTTAAAATGGGTTTCTCTGTGTTCTGGTGGGAAGGGGGGGTAGGGAATGTATCTCACAATCTTTAACTCTGAGTATCCAGAAGCTCAGACCATGACCAGGTACTCGTTTGCTTGGAGAAGGCTCACAAAGATTCTCCATGACAAATCTTGTTTATGGGACAGTGTTGTTTTTGTTACCACTGCAGAATGATGCTTTGGATTTATCAGGTTTTTATTCCTGAATGGGAAAGTCTGTGGTAGACAAGAAAAGAGATCAGTAGAGGACCTTTCTCTGAAGAAAGTATTGCTGGTTTTGGATTTTTCTTTTTTGGTGCATTTTTTTTTTTT
>NW_009921471.1:71522-103395 GCF_000696875.1 Nestor notabilis | reverse complement strand
CCCCCCCAGAAATGTCATCCCCTTTAGTTTGCATTCAGATTCTTCAAGAAACAAAAGACAATTGATTTCTCTGGTTGGTGCCATTATCTGGGATGCAGAAATTTCTATTTTTCTTTTAGGACAGAGGCATGCAAAAATAACTGTAGTCTGTCTATTGTAAGTTAAATAAATAAGTGATGAATAGCTGCAATAAAGAAATCATCTCTGTTAAAGAAAATGTGAACATTTGCTTTTCCTCAGTCCAAGTCACACAATGCAAGCTCTGAAAGATTTTAGATCTGGGAGAAAGTTAGCCATTTTTTCAGTTGTAAGATGTGCATAAGTGTTGCAGAAAACATGCTTCAGTGATGTGTTTTCTGAGAAGTAAATAAGTAGAACTTTTTTCAATTACCAGAAGGTTTTATGTTCTGAATACTGTAAACTGCAACACTGTAATCTATGTCACTGTAGCTATGCAAGTGCGGGAAATGATCAAAGGTCATGTATCAAAAGTCCTTTCTCATATGATACTGACATTGTTCTCAACAGTAGTTTTGCCTGCTAGGGAATACTGAGTTAGGACTTGAGGAACTGCGTCTAAGGCTACAGGCATCCAGAAAACATATGTCTTAGAGTGGTTCTTAATCTGACCATAAATGAGTTATGGGTCTTTTGGAGACTTAGGTTCTTTCTGTTCTGGAAGAATCCCTTTCTCCCCAGCCATAATATTCATGGTTGGTAGGTGCAGCACGTGGTGGGGGTTAGAAGCAGCAGCTCGCGGATCCATCGTAAGTTTTCCCTCTCCTGTTCTCCAACAGAGGATGCAGCCCTCATTGGGAAGGGCAAGGGACCGGAGCATTGCCTCAGCAAGGGTTAGGCGGCGAAGATGTAGGCCTTTCTCATTTGCTCCCTCCCTTTCCTTTCTTTGGGATGAGAAAATAGGCCACCAATTTAGAGGGAACTGAGACTGGCCAGGCAGCACTATCAGCTTTGTCTGCTCTGTGGCTGCCTGCCATTTCCCAGACCATTGGCAGCCCTCTCTTACTGTTTTCCCTGGCTGCATAAAGAGAACATTGTGTCTCGTGGTAGCTCTGGCTTATACCCTGCCCTCTATGTGAGAAAAGGAAATGTTCCCTCTGTTCATGACTTAGCAACGGTTGGCAAAAATGATGTCATATCCATGGCAGCAGAAAGAAAGAGAGAGAGAGAGAAACTGCTTTTTTAGACAGATTTTACACACCACACTGTTCCATGGAGGCCTGAACAAAGAACAGGCATTGTAATGCTCCATTTAGAACAGAATACCAGCCTATTTTTGCAGGGTGGAAAAAAATGGGGAATATTTATGACTGTGTTTGAGAGTCCCATTTAGTAACACTATACCATGGAATATATGGGATTATTTCTCTCTAGGTTTCCGTCACTTTATTGTTTGCTACGGCCCCTCTATTACAAGCATATATGCTAGCATACCTTCCTTTACTCTCTTTCTTTATTGCTACTAAGTATATGTTCATATTAAGTAAAAGAATACTGTAAATTGTGCATGAAATCTTGCAGACTATCACACGACTGCAGTGTTTTACTTTCATGGTCCTTCACTCTATATTTTAATAATATGGTGTTGCTAACATATTGGTATGGACTTCAGTGAATTAAGCATTAAAATGTGGTCTTTTCTTGGCCTGTATTTTTGTCTCTCTCTGTTCAAATATGCTACACTATCAGTGCTTGTGTATAATTAATAGTTCTTGGAATAAGCCTATTCAGGAAGTGTGTGTCTATCTATGTGTTTAAGACTGAAGGGGAAAGAGAGGGAGAACCTGAAAATTTGGGATGTCCTCTTGCTAAACCAATGACCCTAACGTCCCCTTAAGAGTTGAGTAAACTCTTAAAGCTGGTATGAATCAAATTAAGGCCCCTTCTTAGTTTTGTGGCGGGTGATGCTCTATGATTGTCAGTAGGTAGTTATTAAAACTCTGACAGATTTATGATGAAATCACGCGCATTTAATCTCCCACTCCTTCTCCATTCTGTTGGCCTTTCCCTGGAGAACAAAGGGTAACAATTCTTTGCTTAACAGCAAAATCTGGAAACTCATACAGTGACAGGTCCCTGGATATGTGAAGTGCTCTGATGCTGAGCATCCTTCACTGACTTGGAACACTAAGTGCCTCCTAGCACAGATTCAATCCAGAGTGCAGACTAATGCTCTGCATGTATAAATGCCAAACCTGAAATGAAAATAATTTTCTTTGCATGCCATATTTTTGTCATGCCTAGTCTTACTCCTTGTTCATTGGGTGTCAGCATACTATTGTCTTGAGATGTTAGATCTTGCTATCTAACTTTTGTTAGACTTCATGTATCCCAGCTTCCTACAGCTGTATCATTGAGCTCTGCTTCATGTGGACTTTTGTGTCCTTCCACACAGACCTTCATATTTTCACTTCCTTGCAAGTCCCAGTATATATACTGCCTTCCTTTTTATGTTTCCACTCCTTATACTAAATACACCAAATCTGATGCCTATTGACTCACTCTTTCTTCTGGTCTTCTCTCCTATGATGCCCATTCTTTTTTGGACACTGTAATAAATTCCTTGCTTATTGACATTTACATCTTTCTTGTTTGCTTGTGATATAAGTAATTTGTTTTCTTTGACTTTAGCATGATCTTTGTTTTACATTCACATTTCCTTTCTTTCTTTTCATGATGACTTATTATGGTAAGAATGTGAACTCTATAGGACAAGAAGCCTTTTTAAACACTATGAAAGTAGTGTGAAGGGCTATGCTACTTCAAAAGTATTTGTTTAGTAATCTAGTGTGCTAGAGTCTCTCAGGGAACACAGTATACTTTCTCTCTTCTTGACCATAATGGTTCTTCCATTCCAGATTCGATGCAGAAGTTCTCCACGGCATGTAAAGTACCATGTCACTAGCATGAAATTGCAAGCTAGCATAAATATCAGCAGTTTGTAGTCAGTACGTTTGTTTGTTTGTTTAAATAGCTCTCTGATATCAATATTATGAGCAATGTTGCTGATGGTTAATTGACCATCTTACTTGGCATGCATGTTGTCACCTTCACGAGGGATACCAAGAAAGATATGCTCAAGGAGAATACATCATATATTTACTTTCAAGAGTGGCCCCTGGAGCTTTAAATTCAGGAGAAAGGAAGCCAACTTACTTTGATCTTTAACCTGCCTTCAATTCTGAATTATTTTTTCAGAAGAGATGTACAGTATTCTATCTTCAAGTCTATCTGTCATTTGAGTTACTGATACACAGTTGGGCTTCATAGTGACGTAACTTTGAAAGCCTTCAGTAGTTTTCCAGTTTGTTTGCTTGATGGAACCAAGGCTCTGCTTATTGCCAAGCATATCAAAATGCTTTTGCATGTGGCTCTGAGTTTACTTAAACCTGCTGTTAAGCAATTTGTTTCCTTGTGATTTGCTTGCTGTGCCCAGGACCTTTCAGTTGTTTTTCAGAAAGTTCACAAAATTAACAGAATTCCCTCACTTGCAGAACAGACTAAACACCTGATGTTTAATGCTTGCAATTTCAGTATTGGATGAAGTATAATGTATTACCAGTGCATTCTGGATTGCTGCTGTTGTTTTTCCCAGATCAGGCCAATATTTCAAAACTGAGCTTGCCAGTACCTTTGGCACTTTATTGTCCTGGCACCTGATGTCTGTACTGCTAAGTGCTTGATACCTTGGCTGCGCTTTTAATATCTATCAAATATCTGGACCAGTAGTATCAAAACAATGAATTAATGCTCTGTGACAGTCATTCTGAGAAGACAAAAAGTAGCATTCAGTGAAATCATCTGATTACCAGTATTGTTAAAACAGCTGTGATTCTTGCTGTTGAAAACAGGTGTAGAATCTAGGTATAGCTCAAAGACTCACATCATTCATAAGAAATCATGTAAGCTTAAATAAATGCCCATAAAATGTCTAATTTTAGTTTCTGTTTGTGATTGATATACCATGACATTAAAGTGAGCAGATGTAGATGTACTCATGGGAACAGTACTAGTTTCTGCCTCGACTTAGTTATTAGGTGGCTTCATGAAAAAATAGAAATTACTCTGGGAAACATAGGTTGCTATTTTTAAGAAGTGAATGTTTCAGCCTTGGCATTCAGGCTCTGTGGGAAGCCAAATTCTGTAACCTTAATATTTGGAAGAAGAAAAAGGCTCAAGCAGTGTTTCCAGGTGTGTTCAGCTCACATGGCTCTGAAGTCCTTGGGCAAGTTTGACATCACATGAGCGCATGTTCTGCTGTATCGTGTCTATAAATGAAAAGCTATTTGTTGTGATTTAACACCAGCCAACAACTAAGCACGACACAGCTTCTTTCTCAGTCCCACCTCCCCAGTGCAATGGGGGAAGAGAATGAGAAGGGTAAAAGTGAGAAAACCTGTGTGTTGAGATAAGAACGGTTTAATAATTGGAATAAAATAATAATAATAATTATTGCAATGGAAAGGAAAAGAACAAAGATAAATAAAACCAAAGAAAATGTTTCAATTGTTCATCACTAATCAAGCCCTGCCTAGCCAGTCCCAAAGCACAAGCCCCCCCACCAACCTTCCGCCTAGTTTTGTTGCTGAGCATGATGGTATAGAATATCCCTTTGGTCAGTTGGGGTCCCAGCTGTACCCCCTCCCAGCTTCTTGTGCACCCTCAGGCTCCTTACTGGTGGAGCAGTGTGGGAGGCAGAAAAGGCCTTGATTCTGTGTGAGCACTGCTTATCAGTAACTAAAACATCCATGTGTTATCAACACTGTTTCCAGCACAACTGTCGTGGTTCAAGCCCAGCCGGCAACTTGGAACCACGCAGCCGCTCGCTCACTCCCCCCCTTTTCCTTCCTCCCCCCGCTCCCGGAGGGATGGGGAGGAGAATTGGAGATGTTTAACTCCCACGAGTTGAGATAACAGCTCTCCAGTAACTAAGGTATAATACAAACCACTACTGCTACCGATAATAATGATAAGAGGAATAACAAGGGAAAAGGACACAACCGCTCACCACCCGCCGACCGATACCCAGCCCAACCCGAGCAGCGATCTGGGCCTTCCGGGTAACTCCCCCCAGTTTCTATACTGGGCATGACGTGCTGTGGTATGGAATAGCCCTTTGGCCAGTTTGGGTCAGGTGTCCTGTCTCTGCTTCCTCCTGGCTTCCCCTCCTCTCTGGCAAAGCATGAGACTGAGAAAGTCCTTGGTCAGAGTAAACATTACTGAGCAACAACTAAAAACATCGGTGTTATCAGCATTGTTCCCAGACTGAAAGTCAAAAACACAGCACTGCACCAGCTACTAAGAAGGAGAAAAAATGACTGCTGTAGCTGAACCCAGGACAACAACTCCAAAACATAGTACCACACTAACTACTGTGAAGAAAATTAGCTCTAGCCCAGCCAAAACCAGCGCACTGTTGTAAGCAATGCCTAAATTCTTGCTGATATTCTCAGCCAGCACTAGACAGCTGTCCTTCTGGTTTTGTATCTATTAGTATTCTGCCCAAGTTATCCTCGCGTTAATTGTTAAAATGTTAATTGACATAAGTTTGTGCCATTGTAAGGTGCTTTTTAAGAGAGGTTCCTCCTGAGCTGTTCAGCTAATGCTACTTAGTTTCACTAAGAAATACTTGGCTGAGTAAAATAGTTAATTTTAGAAAAAGGTGAAAACTGTCCTTTATTTTCTTGAACAGGAGGATGTATTACACTTTGAGATCCTTTGCAGCTCTCCATTTTTACATGCATGGCTACAATATCATTTCTCCTAGCCATTCACTGCATGTAGAACAGGTTTATTTATTTCTCTCACAATTCTTTTGCACTCATAGTACTGCTTCACTTTAGAAGGTATTAGGTGCAGATTGTATATATATTATGTATGCATATTCTATGTACTTCTGTATTTGTATTCCCCACATGATCACTAGAGACTTGGCAGCACTATGAGGCCACTATTCTGTAATATAATATGCTGCTATCTGTCTTCACATGTGTTGGCTGATATTCATTAATCCTGGGACAGGGTGAGTAGGGTAGGGAGTTCCTGCGATTAATGTGAATACTTGCATGTACTTCATAGTGATCTGTAGACATTCAGCAAGGTGGAGTCATGCCTACATTAGGGATACAGGATTATCTTTTTGTCCTATGAAGCTGGGATCCTTGTAATTTTCCTCGAGGGATGCTTAACATATTTCGTTCTCTCTCTACCACAGTGTATGTGGAATTGCATATCTGAACATGTTTCTTGTGACTCCATTTGTTGGAAAAGGGCAAAAAGAAGGAAAATTTTATGGAGCGAAAATGTTTGACTATGAGAGGAGATTCCTTTATGTGGAGAAAAATTCAAGTGAGTCATTCTGCATTAATTAATGTAAAGATACCTTCATCTCCCTTTATGAAAGCAGTCCCATCTGTAGTGTATGACATGAGTAAAAACATACTACCTCTGTACTATAAATATGTTGATACAGTTTTATCAATAATCAGTGCATACCATTCTATTTGCTAAAGTAGACTAAAATTAGGATTAAAACTAGAGAGTGGAAATATCTATCCCTTGTCGAAAGGGAAGGATTAGGTGAACTGATGGATCAGTACAGCTATTCTATATTTTTTTATTTGTTGGATCCTTGTATCACACTGGTAGTAAACAAGAGTGTGTAAAAAAAAAAGCTGGAAGAACATTGCCCATCTTAGGTTCTTTGATTTATTTATATGCTCATAAATCTATGTCTAGGACAAATCACAAATAGAATTGTTATTATTATGCTACATAAACTCAGTTGTTCAGGCAAGTTAAGGAAAAAACTAGACTCAAGCTACAGTGCCATAATGATTTTACAGAACATAATTTTCAAGTAATTTTTTCCTGATTCTGTCTCTTCTCATAAACATCAGAAGGAATTCTGCCAAAAATGTCAGGTTTGGTGCAATTCATATCTGCCTTGTGGCTGAAAACAGATTGCTGCTTTCTTTCAGAACCACGGTTCCTGCATGTGGAGTAACGTACCTACTTTTTTGCCTCAGACTTCACAGAAATAGAGATATGTGCTCCTTTATTTCAGACAAACACTTAAATAACAAGTATGAGGAAGATCTAAGCACCTACTTAGTAGACATGAACCAACAGTAAGAGATAAATCAGCTACAGGTGTAGGCTTATTTCTGCCTGTTAATAGGTAATAGTATCTTTTTCCAGGTGTATTTTCAATTTTGTTTATTTTTAAGGCTTCCAATACTGCTCTTAAAATAGGCTTATAAAGAAGGAAAATAATAATATTGCTACTTTACTGATGGGGAACTGAACCATAAAGTCTTTGGCTTGCCGAAGGTCACATAGTAAGTTGAGTAGATGTCCAACAGGGTATTTTTGTAATTCCCAAATCTGAAATCATCATTTTATGGGCCCTGAATTATTAATTTTCCATTGGAAATAATTACCACAGAGAACTTATCCATGTCCAAGGGTGCTACCAGGTAACACACAAAAATGTTGTAGTACTGCTGTTTTGAGGCTTATGTAAGACTTTCTTTAAAACCAGTGAACATTATTTCATGTGTTAAATTTATGTATATATTATGCACTGGCCTTTATTATTTCCATATACTGTGTGTGAAGTAGGAACACAAAGAAAGAAGTAATGAATACATACATCTCATCAAAGAGAGCGAAAGCATAGCCAGGCTTACAAAAAATGTCTCGAGTGGGAAATTACAGTGTTTTAACAGCAGCAGCCCAAACCAGCCTGATTCCAAGGGAAATGTGTCCTTTGTCTCTAACACTGAAATTGCAAGCTCTTTGCTGAAGTGCACTGGTAGTAATAGATGAAAATGTAGTTCTGTGACTGAGTGAACAACAATTTTACTACATAAATTACTAGTGAATGTTTCTCTGATACATATGCCCTAATATGTGCTCTTAACTCAGAGCAGTGGAGACACTTTGCTTAACTTTTTCAAGTGCGTACAGCACCGTTCTATGAAGACTGGATGGGCAGGCAGTTACCATAGATCAGCTTTCACAGCTGATGGTAGCATGTCTAGATGTACTAACTTTGTGATATATATGAAGCCTTATACAGTAAGGAACATTTATAGTGCCAAGTAGTAGATAAATATGGAAATATAAGAGGTTGTGGAAGTTTTGGGGTAATCTTTCATTCATGGTAGTCTGTGCAGGTGCTCACATCATAACGTGTTGTTATGGTTGTTGATTCAAGAAATCTGATGTAAACTGAAAAACGTGTAACATACTGTGAGAGTGAAAGAACAGTGGGAGAGAAGTCAAGGGGATTGGTCCCTTTAACCTAGAAAAATGCAGATCTGAGAAGAGGATGTAGCTGCTGCCTGGAACTATCACAGAGATGATAAATATTCGAGCATGAGAAGAGCTAAAGTGACATGTTCACATAAAACCAAATGGGTATAAACTGTCCAAAGATCAGTTTAGGATGGAAAATACAACTTTTCTAACCATTGAAAGCTGCCGTTCTAGTACAAATTTTGTGGATGTTAACAGCCTTAACGCTTTTATGATAGAGCCTGATAAATTTCAGATAGGGATTGTAAGAAGTAGCTGCCTATAGAAGTAAATATCTATACTTGGTGACTTAAGAAGTGCATTTCTGTGATATGGCTCAAATTTTTTTCTATTTATATTTATTTTACTAGTTTCTGTTTTTTTCTTGAAGTCAAAACATACAGGGAAAACAGATAACAATGTATAGAAGCCAATACTTGGATTTGTGAACTCTATTTTAGAAGAGGCACAGCAGTAAGTTCTCTGGACATTATTTTTAAAGTTTTGGGGTTTTTTTGTTGTTTTTCTTTTTTGTTAGTAAAAGAGGTTACTCCTTTAAATAAAACAATATATCAGTACATTAACAAAACATAAACAAAATATGCTATATAATTAAAATATTAATAGGCTGGTACCAAATGAATACAATATTAAACCATTTTTATATCCTGCATTTGATCAAGTTAATGATATTTTCTCTGATAAAATAGTAGTGAAGATGGGTCAAAGCCAAAATATTTGGATTTCACTATTCAGAATATGGAGATCTGACCTTCGTGCCTCCAGTTCATTTTTAGATAGCAGTTCTTAGAGCTACTTATGTCCTGGTTTCAGCTGTAACATTTATTTTTATTTCCTAGTAGCTGTTGCAGTGCTGTGTTTTGGCTTTAGTCTGAGAACAATGCTGATAACACACCGATGTTTTTAGTTGTTGCTGAGCAGTGCTTACCCTGATCAAGAACTTTTCAGTCTCTCATGCTCTGCCACTGAGGAGGGGCAAAAGAACCTGGGAGGGAGCAGAGACAGGACACCTGACCCAAACTGGCCAAAGGGCTATTCCATACCACAGCACATCATGCCCGGTGTATAAACTGGGGGGAGTTACCCGGAAGGGACCGATCACTGCTTGGGTCAGGCTGGATATCAGTTAGCAGGTCATGAGCAACTGTATTGTGCATCAGTTGCGTTTTCTGAGCTTTCATGTCTTCTCTTGTTGTTTCCTATTATTATTGTTATTGTTGGTATGCTTTCTATTATAACTGCATTTTACTTTAGTTATTAAACTGTTCTTGTTTCAACCTGTGGGGTTCACATTCTCCCTCCCATCCCACCCTGAGGAGTGGGGAGAAGGAGGAGGGTGAGGGAATCGCTGCATGATGCTGTTACTGGCTGAGTCTAAACCATGACACACTATTATCCAGAAGTCTAATTTTTTGTACTGATAATTATCATATTATTCTGGTGAATTTAACCATTTTCAATTGCTGTACAAAGAAATTTGTGTTATAACGTAAATCTTCGAATGCGAATAAAATTTTCTCAAATCACTGCTTTAATGCAACTGTGCTATTTTGTATTGGAAAGAATCAAGCTCTTACATATACTTAGTTCATAGTATAAAACTATTAGATCAAAATTCTCCTTTCATTTACATTCATGCAACCACACTAAATTAGTTACTAAACAGAGTAATATTTAGAGTGGTGCTCAGGGACTTCGTTGCATAAATCCCATTAATGTTAATTCCTAGGCACATTGCTGAAAATATACCCTTAAGTGTCTGGCAGACCAGCGATTCTTATAAAAACTTATAAGCCAATTTCATTTTTAAGTAGCAGTCTAACACAGTGCAAATGCAAAGTTATTAAATATTAATGCTTTAAAAAATCAGTCTCAGGCTTTTCATCTAGAAAATAATCGTTGCCAATACATCTTCTATTGAATACTCTCTACCTCTTACTTCAGATGCTTGTTAGGTTTTTTGTACCTAAGCTTATCTTTTTTGTTGATTTAACATATCTATCATACCTCTTTTCTCAGAACTTTCTTCTTACTTCATTATTTTTGAAAATGTAGAGAAAAATCTTCCAAAAATGACATCTTGAATTGGTTTGTTCATCTTTAGTTATATTAATGAGAAATCTTTTGTTGTTAATGTTATTGCTGATATTTTTTTCTGATTTCCACGTATTTGAGAAATGGACAGTGTGTCAGAATATATCCACTTTTTTGTGTTTTTAGTCAAACTATAATTATTTGTTCTCCTTTAGAGCATGATAAACCAACAGATACGTAGCAATAAGATGACTCAAAGCTTACGTAAGGAACTAACTACCACAGTAGTTGTGTATTTGCTGAAAAAAAATCCCAAAACAAAACCAACAGATGCTACCAATTTATATTGAGAATTTCCAAGGAGGAAACCACAGTAAATGCTACTGCACAACAAGAGGAGAGTTATCAATTCAGCTTGCAGCTGCAGGAGTGCAATTGCATTGAAGTTTAGAAAGTGCAGGTAGAAAGATAATTAAAAGAGAAACAGAACCCTAAGGTTTGTTTGGACAGGGTGAATATAGTGTTACAGTTTATCCTAAATGAGCTTTATCAATGCTAAAGCTGATTCAGCCCTACTTGAACTGCCTTTGAAATTATATGAATGCCATTTGGTCATGTGTAGCAACTAGTGTGCATCATAACTGTGGAACTGTTTAACAGTGGTTTATAAAATATGTAAGCCCATGGTATCCGCTGGCCTACAGCCCAAGCTGCTGCAGAAGAGGCGAGTGGCACCAAAACACCAGTGCCTGGGGAAGAGCAGCCACCCCGGGACCATGCTGGGATGGCCTCCAGCATCTCGCTGCTTCTGCCACCACAGTGCTTCCCTGAGGGTCTCCCACTCTGGGGAAGAGCTTCGTTTTGAGTAGGAAGCGTGTTTTGAGAGGGCGCTACTGGCTTTTCTTCAAAAATACTGATTTCTCCCTTAAGCCTCAATTTCCACATTTAAGACTTTGGATAAAGAAGGCAGTGTTTCTCTGTACCACAGGCTGACACTCCTGCCAGGAGTGGCTTGACAAGTCTGTAAATAAACAAAGACTTCCTGGCACATCTGGGTCGCCTGCCAAGATTCCCTGTTTAAACGTTTTGAATCTGTTTTTCGAAGAGAGAGGTTCTCAAGAAGATTAACCAGATTCTGCTAGACAAGTGTTATAATACATTTCTACTCTTGTTCGGGTTCATTTTCTAATATAAAGTTTATTTGCAAGTTTTCTCATATCATCTACTTACCAAAACAACAAATTTATTTTTTTTTTCTTTTTTGACGTTATTCTTTTGGAATGATGTCAGGCGTTAACAGCCAGAGCCCCTTGCTGCACAGCTTTGCTTGAAAGGAACTAGCTAAGAAGCTTTGCAGACTCTTAATGTTGATACACAATAGGTTTTAGAGAACAGTTTTGAAGGAAGAAGGAAGCTAAAGTGCTATAATGTTTCAGAAAGGAGAAACCAAATAACTCAAGTAACTGAAGGCCTGTCATTTTGCTTTCAGACTCAACTAATGAAGACATAGAGAAGGATAATGTTAAAGACAACTAAAAATGAATTGTGGAAAATATGTGCTTTAAAACTAATATTTATAATTGTCATGAGATTACAAGTTTTGTTAGAAAATGAATAATGTTAAAATAACAGCCTTTTTTCACAGTTTAGTAAGGCAACGTATATTAATGCACTAGAAGAGCTCGAAGTATATGGCATGGGTTTTGGTTATGTGAAAGATCATGTCCAATGAGGAACTATAGTTAAGATGATAGATTATAATAGAAACATAAGGTATAATAGTAGTATATTCTTGGTTGTATGTAACTTTTATGAAACAAGCAGTTGCAGAAGAAAAAAGTTTGAGTAGTTGTAAATAATTGAGAGAAAACATTATTGATACAGAACAATCTGGCTAAGTTGACAAACTGGGAAAAGAAAATCTGGACATTTTATTAGGGAAATACATCTGGAAAAAGGAACGTGCATCATATTTGTGGAATATAGGAATCCATTCCTCAACAGCACTTAGTCTAAAAGAGATTTAACAGATCACATTAAATAGTCAATCTGACACTGATCTCAGTGCAATGCCATGGTATATAGAGCTAAAGTGATCCTGTATAATCAGATGAATATCACATCCCATTTTTGGCAATATGCTGAGGGCTTCTGCATTACTTCTGCAGAGAACTTCTGCGGTTCTGAATTCCGTGCTTGAAATTGAATAATGTGAAGGGTTTGGTAAAGAGTCTCATAAATCACAAGAGGGGTAATAAATATCCCAGAAAAATAGTTTCATGGAGTACAAAGAAGTAAGTGGCCAGATCTTCTTAGTTTAGTAGTAAAAATTTTAAAGTATGACTTCATGAGAACTGTTATATCTCTGGGAGACATAACTTCAGTAGTAGTGGGTTTTCACTGTATTGGGCAGTGGTGTTGAAGACAAGCAAATACAATATTTTTAACAGTGAAGGCAGTTAAACACTGGATTGAGTTATGAAGGATTGTGATGGGTTTTTCATCACAGGCACCTTTAACATAAAAGCTAAATGTTCTCCTAAAGGATAAAATTGTGTTTGACTTGAAAATGTTGAGGAACGTTTTTCAGAAGGTATACAAGCCACATGTGCACAGAGGTTCCTTCTCATTTTCAAATATATCAACCAGGTAAACTTCATAATCTCTGATTTAAGTATTGCACATTGCTAGCATCCTGATTTGCTTCATAGGCTTTCTACAAGAAGCATATTTATAATCCCATAATTTTGAAAGATTGTGCACAAGTTCTAAAACATTTTTTCTTCTTTTTCTTCTTGAAAGAAATAGTGTTTTCTATTCTCACTTTCCAGTTACACATAGAGAGGTGAAATGACTTCCCCCATGAAGTAGAGTTCCCTTTATTCCTAGGCATGTTTCCTATCACAGCTGTGTCCCAGCACCCCAGTTCCAAAGGATAACAGTTCTTGCTATTTTTTTTAGAAAGCCATGTCCCTTAAAGGAGTAAGACATTTATGTATTTTTACCCAGCATATTTCATTTAATAGGAATTATTTGAAGGGAAGATGTATACACGTTTGGGAGTTCAGTTGAATAAAAACATGCTATTTTATGCAATATGTGGCAGAAAATCGTGGACAAAATTAACAAGTGAAACTCTGGTTTGTTTTCCTTTTCTTACCCATTGAAATAAGAAAAAGAAATGTAAGGAGATGATATATTTGGGCCACTTCAAGAAATTAGTGTAATTGATGAAAAATGAAGAAATGTTTCTAAATTGGTCAAGCGTTTATCCCTGCATGATACTGAATGGTGTAGTAGTTTAGCTCATGGAAGTAAATCTTTTCTGTGTACAAGGAAAATTGCATAATCACTCTCTTATTTTAGCAACAGTTAAACATAGTCACACTTATTTGAAGTGTTCTGTGTCTATCCCTTTACTAGCCTTTTTAATTTCTTAATGTCATTGCCAACATACTACCTTTATATGGTACTGTTCATGTTATTATCCAGCTTTCCATGCAGAACTGTTGGAAGGTGCTGGCAGTCTTTCACTGTGCTTTTATCCTTTTGTAAAGTAAACTACACAATTTGTGGAAGCAGTATTTACCTGCTAAGGGCTTGTTATTGATCCCATTCAGTGCTTGCTACCTTTGGCACAAGTGGTAATCATGCAGACTAAAATAGCACTCCTGAAGCATTTCCTCACTCTTTATGACCCCCAAGGCAGTACTTGCACAAAAGCAAAACCATCACCTCTTAATCATTTTGCTCCTTATACTTCTCACCTGACGGGCATAAGTTTGTCAGAGTTTCTCTGAACTTACTTGGTTTCAAAGAAAGAGAAATTTCATCTATCCAGATATTAAGTTCTCTGGTTATGTACTTTAAAGTGGGCTTTAGATGTACCCAACTTTGATTAGTAATGTTTTAGAAGACACTTAGAATTGTCCCAAGGCAAAAATGTATCTGTAGTAGTTGAGAATAAAAGCAAGAAGATTTTTTTTCTTGCAGAATATTTTATGTTATTTCACTCTGTACAAAAGCGACCAACTTTGCATTTTCACCAGACGCTTCATGCCGAGTTACCTGTCATAAAAAAGCTTTCTTTTCTTTTATGAAACCCTTTCATTTTTCATTTTATATATATATACACCACGCACACCCAGAGTAACAGGAGATAAATTATTGAGGAGAAAAAACAAAAAACAAATGAACCCAACTAAGCATTCTGTAATCTTAAGAATCTTAAGCATTCTGTGGTTTGGGCTACAGTCTCACTCTACAGGCAGAATTTGGCATTTCTTGATTTAAGCGAAAGGATAAACCTTACCTCTTCAGAAGTACTCTGTGGAATTTCTCCCTTTCTACTAGCATCTCAAAGCTTGGGCAATGCTGCTGTTGTCACTGAAGTTCTGTTTTTCTCACATTTTTCTTCATCATTTCTCTTTTTTATCATTATTACTAGCACATAGTAATATTTCTTCTCAAATTAATAGCTTTCAAATAAGGCCTGTTGTTTTGTTCCCTTCTGGGCCAGTCTACTAATGTATCCATTCTCTCTTGTAAGGAATGTACTTAGTAGTCCTAGTTGGAAAAGGCATACTATCCTGCTTTGTACCAAAGAGTTCCTGGAAAGATACTTAGATGCTAAAGAAGACAAAAACATTTGTATGATGAATTACAGACAAGGCTTTTTCCAGCCTGTATAAACTTACACTTTACTGAAAAATAGTATTTCATTATGAATTTTACAATATAGTTTTTATATCTACATAAGAATATCTTATATCTATATAAGATAATATCTTATATAGATATTCATATCTCTGTGAATCTCAAAGAAACCACCTATGCATTCATGTTGGCCAGATTCTAGTATATTTAGCCATTTAGATTATTTCAGACATGAAACTGTAATCGTGATGTTAGAAATGGAACCACGTTTCTAACCAGGGTGTTTTGCTGGATTTTGTTGGAATTTATGTAATTATCCTTATCCTTGTTAATAACACTTTGTTTTGAACAGTAAGAAAAAAGGACAGGGGAGGGAAGAGCAAACCTTGCAAGCACATAGACCCTACAATGGAAGAACGTATTTCAGACTGAAAATTACAGACATTCACTTAATTATTGTCCCTAGCTGATGTTTAATTAAAGTGTATATGCAGTTTGAATTAAAATGCTTTCTCAATTTGAAAGTCATGTAAAATTGAGGGGTTTATAGGTAATGGACTACTGAAATATGTTTTAAAGTAATTGTTTACTGATGTGACTGATTAGAGAAGAAAATGATGCATGCTGAATCGACCATTCACATATGTATATGTTGGACTCTTTCTAGGTTTCAGAGGGATTAAGCATACCAAAGGTATAAACCAAACAGTGCAATGTGTCACAAAGGACCTTTTTCTGTAGCAAAATTCTTGGCATGTAGGCAGCTTCCTGTCTACAGCTTCTATGCAAATGCCAAGTAAATTGTTAAAGCAAGTTAAATGTTAGTAGAGTGTCCAGCATAAAATTCCTGCTTTCCAGTACTCCTGGTACCCTTCTGTAAGGTGCTTGGTATCTCTATGGCTTAATGTACACAAAATCAAATATTTTACTGAAACCACAAATCCTACTCAAGTTGGTCTTTATGAAAGTGATCAGATCTGGCCTCTGTGGAGAGTTTTGTACAGAGTAGAACAACTCTCCCTGCCTACTCGTATTAGTTCTTAGTCTTTTTCACTCCCCATAGGAAACTCAGATCACACTTTATCATGCTAAATACCAGGTGAAACATGGTCAGTGGAATTGCAACTAATTATGAAATGCTTTAGTCTATTAATTCTGAATTCTCTGGTTTCTGGGAGATCCTAGCTTGTCTCCTTTTTTCCTTGTCACAGTGGCATTTACAAAGCTACGTACATGTAGAAGGTATGTGGCCACCACTGACCGTTACTAGGAATTGTGTATCTGGCACCTTAAGACACCTCGTAAACTCATTTAGAAGAGGTTTCCACCATTATCTGGAGAAGCTAAACCCCCTTTTCTCTAGAAAAGCAATTTAAGTTTGTTCAGGAGGATGGTCTCACAGATTCTAGACCTTATTCAAATGCATATTTAATTCTGAAATATCTAGCCAGTAATGGAGGAAAGGGATGGGAAATAAATTAAAAATAAGCTTGCAGCTATAGCTGCTTAAAATTATCAGAGCAAGTGAAAACTCAGTCAGAGGCTGGTATCCAGAAGCTATTGCTCATTAAGGCTTAAGGCCAATGAAGAGGGAGTGTTATGGGATTTGGTTAATAAAGTTATATTTGATCTATTATGAAAACTGTACTAAACCTTTGCAGAACTGTTTCTCAGTAGTTCATTTGAGGTTGGATCCATATGTGATACCTTCCAATAGTAACTCAGAAGCAGCTCCACTGAAACTAGTATCATGAAACAATGTTTTCAAATGCATGCACACGAAGGGGCAGATCTAGGCCTGATTTTTACATGCATTCAGAAATGCCTGGCTCCTAAATATTTTTGATAGGTTTACTTGTGCTCTAAAAAACAGTAGAATGCACATGCAACTCAGTCAAACAAGAGTTTGATGCTTAGTTTTCAAGTTGAGCTGTGAAAAAATCTTCTATTTTCTGCAGTATCTTTGAGGTCGTGAATTGGCCAAAGCTCAGTTGAAAAGGTTGTAAGCCTTAGGACACCTCTCATTGAACTTGATATGATATTTAAAAAGAGGAAATGAGGTGAAGTTCTATTTTCACTGAGGTTTCCTTGGAAACATTTCCTCGGTACTTCAGCACAGTACATTTCACAGAGTTCTACTGAGAAATAGGGATTTCTGATTCTTCCTCTAGAATCTCAGGTTTTCATTGCAGGAGCAGTGAAATTACTGGAGTAGACTAGAAGAAGTTTAGTCCTGATCAGGCAGATTGGAAAGAAGATAATTTGTGAATCATGGATGTTCATTGTTGCCCAGAGGCCTAGTGAAAATGAGAAAGGCGTTATTTCTCCTATTATATGTATGTACTTTGTGACATTTTTATTTTGACCAAATGACCAAGAAGAACATTGGGATGCAGGGGAAAGGTCTACAACAGGGCTAGTATTTCCACGGTTTTGATGTCTTAGCAGAGGCCAATGTAATGGGGTATTTCAAAGGCCTTTTTGTATGCTAGGTGATGTCCTGGACATAGTTGTCGAAAAACAAATTGTTCTTTTGGAAAAAGAATTTTAATATGTGCATTCTATGACACTGCTGGCTCTCCCATCTGTCCAAGGAGCTGGCAGTGGCAGCTAACATAGCTATTAGTTATCACTGCATAATGAGGTCATGCATATGAATCACAAAGCTGCCTGTTTCCTCAATATGCAGGTCATGTGTCATGCCAGGTGCAGAATTACTGGTGTAGTTGCCTCATTCCATAGTTTGTGTTATGATGCATTCACATGAAAATAAAGGTTGATTGGATGCCTGGTAGTTGCTGCTGTATAAACTTCGTCATCCCATTTTCTTCTTGCTCCTTCTATAAGATTCCTTTGATAGAGTTTTCTAGTCCTCATGTTTCTGTCCATGAAAAGTCACTGTCATGACATTTACACATCATACTGCAAGAAAAATTTAATTCAGTCTCACAGAATTATTTTTTATTCTGTGTTATTTGAAGACTAAGCAGGAAGCACATGTGATGAGATTGTTGAAATAGTGGGACTGGGAAAGAGGTGTTTATGTTCAACAGTACTTCGCCCTTCCCCATTACATTATTCTAATTTTGCAGAGATTTTTTTTCTAAGGACACATAAGTAAATTATCTTCTGAAAAAAATTTTTAGCTACTGTTGTGTAATGATGCTGTCCGTAAACCTCTTTATTTTGATCAGTGACTAACACAACTGTAGACCTGTAGCAAGTTTTTATTAAGTCATTCTGAGAACAAATAATGAACATAAGGTAGTTCATTCATTTAAACTGTGCTTCAATAATGAGTCAAGAACTGAAATCTAATAAAGATAGTAGAATCTGAATAAGCTGGTTGTGGAGCAATATAAAATTCAAATGGAGTTGCTTTTGGATTACAGAATTACAGTTTGCAAGTTTTTTTAATGTCCTTAAATGCATCTTACAATGGCAAATTCAATTGAACAGACACCTGGTAAAATTAGATTATTTGAATGCATTAACTGAATTTGTGCACTTTTATGGGTGGAAGGAACTATTACGATTAAAACAGTGTAGGGTTTACATGTGCAATTAGCCATTGATTTCACGTGCATGTTTCTTTTCACAACTTATTTGGGAACAGATTAGATCCTTTTTTATGAGGTAAATTGAGCATGCAAATATTATTTCTTTTACAATGTAATAACAAACAAGTGGCTCATTTATTTGCATAATGTTAATTGGTTATGTTAACCACATTCATGAATGCACATTTTATCTTTGCTATATGCTCCTATAATTCTTCATAGTACCATAAAAATATATGTACAGTGCATAGTCCTAGACAGAGGATCTTATCACCATTCCTTACAATACAATAAGAAATAGTATCGGGCCAGGTTTTAAAAATAGCTTTGTAACCCACAGCTCCAAGTACAGAAACAGATTTTTTCAAAAGCACTCAGCACCAAGCAGTTCCCACTGAGAATATGAAAGCTGATGGGTAGTGAGCATTTCTGAAACTCTAAGGTGTTGTTCATATCAATTGAGTTTAAACTGTATTTGCCAAGAAAATTCTGTGCTGTCATCTGTGCAAAACCTCTTCTTCCTAGAGATAGAGTATTCCAAGTATTACAGCTGCAAAATAACCTTACTCTTTTCTCTTTGAAGAACTAACTAATGTAATGGATGGGGTAGGAAGAGGTGAAATAACTGTAGTATACCTAGCACAGAAAATGAAGGAAAACTAAGTATTTCACCAGAAGCTGTTTCTTTTCCTGTTCTGCTTTTGCAGAGGTATGACAGATCTGTTCTTAAATGAAGTTTTAATTATGCAAATGTCCTTCATTCTCAGTAATTTTAATTGCCTTTTTTACTGATATGCATAATTTATCTCAGTGCGTGGACATCTTCCATTTTTCAAAACCTTGCAACAATGCTGTAGGTTAGTGCAGCTAGATATTTATCATGCAAATCTTGCATTAGAAAACAGAATCAGAAAATCTTGAGGATAAAGATTTAACAAAAAAGAGTAATGACCATGGGATCCCAATAATTTGCTACATCTGTGAGTTTCAGCTCTGAACAATAACTATCTTCTGCAATCAAAGAAATTAGTCTATTTACAGTCAGTAGGTAGCTTTTTCACTGAGTTGGCAGCCCTCAGGGTTGGGGGAAAATTTTTTGGCTAATGTAAGATGAAGAATGCCTTCAGAAAACATAGTGAATCCAGCACACATGATCCTGCAATGTGAAGTTTTGCTATCTGTGCTTGAGATTTTGACTTAAAATGATGACTCTTCCATTTTATTCTGAAAAATGAATGGAATGCTCAGTCACATTTGAATTTGGCAAAAGCTGAGCTGGAAAACTGGCATTTGATAATTTTATTTTCAGCTGAGTCACCAAAACTCTGATTTCATCCATCTCTTTCCTCTGCTTTCTAAGGCTAAGACATAGTAATGGGATGAGCATTTCTTGCAGTTACTGTTCATCCTGTATCTTTGCTTGCATGACAGAAATGTGTCATTTCTGTCCTAGCTGGTTTTAGCCTGCCATTATATTAATGAAGAAGGCACTGAAAACGTGCTAAAGAAAAGGATTAAATACCCTGATTTACAAGAGGTGACAGCAATTACACTGTATGTGAAATAAGAAATAATTTATGAAACAAGAGTTTGAGTCAAAAGGAACATGATTCTGTCCTCACATTGTGTAGCTACCTTTCAAAAGCTGCAAAAACTTTCTTTTCAAAACCATGGTCGAGATCATTTTACCCTCTTGCACTCTGCTTTCATGGAATTCCTCATTTTTGTTAATGTTAGTCAGTAGAACCTATTTGCTCTTGAAAGTATAATACTGAATTTGAATTAAATCAAGCTCTAAAGAAAGTATTCTTTTCTTTTATGAAGGATTGCAACATACTCCATTCAAAAATACAATTTCTTTTCAAGAATCTGAAAGATAGTAAAGTTTAATTGCTTACTGTTTAGCCATGAACTAATTCAAAAGGAGGGCAAACAATGGGTATTTAATTTCAAATTGATTGAAAGTGGCCACTGACAGCATTTTACCTGTCAATGGTCACTTATATGCTATATAACCAGAAAAAAACAAAATGGAGAAGCAAAATGACCAGTGTTTGGAATACTAGATCATGTGTGTCAGAAGTTTTGAGTGTTAAAGACAGCAATGGCAAAAGCATTTTAACAGTACTACTAGGAATATTTTGATAAGATTAATGAATTCCATATTTTTGTTCCCATGTGTTAGAAAATCTACAACTTTGATAATAAATGACAAAAGGAAGAACGATAATCAAATCAAATAGTAAACAGCCTGAAATTTGGAAAATTATATATTCAGCCTACTTCACATATCCAAGCAATCAGTTCGTATTCAGTACATTTGGGGGAATAAGAATTAATTTGGCAATTAACCAAAAAATAACAAGAAATGTTAAGATTATTATTTAATGTGACATATTTGCTAAGGGAAAATTTTCCTCTTTACAAAGGAAAAAGGAAGTGTTGTGTAGTTTTCTAACTTTGTATCTAAATGTACAAGCAGTTCTAGAAAACTTATTGTTATCTTGATTATAGCACTACTCTTACAGTAAGTAAATTTTTCTGTGAACAGAAAGAATCCCTAAACAATTGACTTCACACCTGCAAAATACAATTTACATTCTCTTTTTTACTTTAGTAAATGGGAATGAAGAAGAAAGTCAAACAGCTTAATTTGAATACAGTATTTCAGTTTCTCTAAGGTATATAGAAATTATTCCACCTGCCCCTCATTTCAGACTGAAAAACGCTGAAGGTAGTCATCATTTATTATTATTAAAAGCTATGTTAAGAAATGTGCAATTGAGTCTAATATATTAATTGTGTATCTTGCCAGGCATGACCTCAGCTACAGTATAAACTTCAGTGGAGTAGGTTTATTTTTTTAACAACCTACTCCAGAGCTAATAACTGTCATTTAGATTGAAAAATTCAGTAAACTAAAGAGATGAGAAGCTCTTCGTATTCTCTAGTGATTTTTCTCTATAGAAAGGAGCATTTTGTGTCTCATGAAGCAAATATTCTGCCATGCTGCTGATCCTAAGTACTCTGTTTTATAAGAAGCTCAAGGTAACAGAGCTCGCTTTCTGTTGGAGATGTCCTTCACAGAAATGCAAGGACTTTTAAAGTGATTTCCAGGCTTTCAATCCTCCTCTATCAGCTACTTAGTGCCTAAAGCTAATCTAACTATGATATATGGTAAATATTTTCCCTGGCAGGAAAAGTGCTTAAAGCTATTTCTATGCATTGATTGAGCACATTAGGCTAATATTTATCCATTTGAAACCTGGAGGTATAGCAGTACATCACTTAATAGCTGTGCACTGATTATAAAAAAGTAATTATACATAAAAATATCAAAGAATATTAAGGGAGGAACCATCATAAATGGTTTAATGGTGATTAAATCTGGGGAAGCTGGAGTAGTTTGAAACACTGCTTATTAATTGTAGAAGGTGCATGTCTCTCTGAGCATTACAAACAAATAGAAGTACTAATGTTTATGCATTTATCACAGAAACATGAATGGTGAGGGTTGGAGAGGACCTTAAGATTATCTAGTTCCTAAGGTTTTCATGATGTTTCGAGCTGCAGGAATGTGACCGTCAGGTTTTTTGCTGCAATTGGGTGCATTTGTTTGTTGCAGATGCTGCTCTTTGTGCGTTAAGTTCACATCATTTTAAAACAGTATCAGTATGGCATAAGTTCTCATAGAACAATAAAGTTTTTCCCTTTTGTTTGTTCTTGAAAGAGTTCTTCAGCCAGTGTGATCTTCTCTGAGTTCTCGAGGTCTCTTCTTCCTCCTCCTCACTCTCTTTGAAACAATACTGCTACCTTTTGTCTTCACTTACTGCTCAGTTTTCTCTTGCTTGTTCAAGCCAAGGACCCATTACAGGACTAATTTATGAGACCCATACCCTTCCAATGGACATACATTTGTTGCACATACTATCTTTGAAACTTTTTCTAAGATCAAAGGCTCAAATTCTGTTGTTCTTCATGGAATGAAAATTTGTTCTTGATATTGAGAGTTTGGCTCAACTGGGGATGACAGGCAATGCCTTCAAGTTTGGCATCATATATTAAAAAAAAAAAATAAAATCAATTTTCCAATTTAGCTTTGGTTGCTGCCATGGCATTATACTATGAAAGCATCTAACAAAAGCACACAGTATTTGTTCGCTGAAATATTGTGCAGTTTTTATTGTAGCATCGGATCAGTGTGATTTCACTAAAGCCACTATTAAAGCTATAAACACTTTTGAGAAAACAAAGGCATAGAATAATCCCATTGATTTTTGAGTCTTCTTGCACACTGTCCTTGAAATCTGACCTATTTTCTTTCTATGTGCTATTTGGTCAAATAACTTATTGTCTAATTCCATAGAGTTACATCAGAGATAAAATTGACTTATGTACAAAAAATGTATACCCTTTTAATTCCCTTTCGGAATGGAGGACATGTTATTTATTATGTATGGTGATGTCAGACCATAACTTAATTTTTTGCAATTTCATCTTGTTAGCCTGAGACGTAGATGGAACACTAACTTGCAATTACAGTCTTTGGACAGTGTATGATAGAGTGATCTATACTCCTGCAATTGATTTTAATACTCTTTAGAGTCTAGACACTCTTAATGTTATTGTTTAAAGTGCAGCTCAGCTTTCCAAAGTGACTCTGAAAATGCTGCAGTATGATTCTGTGCTTATTCTCTGCCAATAACTCCAAAATACAGTTTTATGCATTTAAAATTTGGGTTTGGTTGCTATTGGGTTTTTTGTAACTGGAAGTCTCTTTTATGTTAAAGCATGAGTTCTTGGCCGCTGTTTAGCACCCAGTCCTCTTCTAAAGCTGATAAAGAATGTACCACCATCTTCTATCACCATCTACCACTGTCTTAGAGGCAGGGAAGTTAAGTCCCTTGATGTGAGGTATGATATGCTGTCACCGGCACAGCTCATGTGAGACAAAATTTAGAGAATCACCTTTGCTCTGGTCCTTTAGACCAGCTTAAAGGGATGCAGTGTTGGAATGGGCTCTAATTTCTGCCAAGAGGGGATTCTGTTGTAATGATGCAGTTGAAGACCGATAAAAGTTTCATTCTGACTACTCTTGTGCAATCCTGGTATAAGGATGCATAGGAGCTGGGAAGAAAACAGGTGAAAAAATGCTGTGGAGAGTCTGGGAAGCTCTGTAATGCGTAGGTTCACATAATTTAAAGTGTAAATCTAAATTGATTGTTTACATAAATTAACCTCAGGATATTTCATTAATGCTACAAATTATTGTCTAAAGGCGGCTTATAGAGTAGCAAAGAGTCGAGATATTTCAAAAGATTATATGAAACTTTCCCTCAGTTTTGTCTGACTTTCTCTCTTGAATGCCTTCAAATTCTCACTTCCCTGTTGTAAAACAGGGAATGTCACAAGAGCTACAAGGAGGATAAGAAATAATCTTGGTTCAGTCCACGAGACTTCTCACCTGTAGGTTCTTGATTTGTTACAAATGAATTTGTAACAAGGGCAAGGAATGTTCAGATGGCTGCTTTTATCTTGTGGATTAAAAAAAAAATACAGAATATGTTGACTACATGTAAGAGAAACAGGAAGAATATGCTGTAAGATATATATATCTATATTATTATTTCCCACTGAAATAATTAATGGGAGGCATAGAAATAATCTATAAAGCCTGAAAACTCTACAACTACATCACAGAACACAAGACCATCATAGTGGTACAGATATGAAGTTTACCTGCAGTAGAATGCCAATGTCTCTAAGAGCCACCATTCACCAGTGCTTCAGAAAAGAATTAAGAAGAGAACAGACTGATCATGCTATAGCTATTTGCCTTTCAAAAAAGATAGTGTTGGGCCTTCCTGAGCTCCAACATCCTTTGGACAAGGTATCTTGGTCCAGGTTGTCCCTGACTATCCTGGGTCACTGAGTCCCAAGTTGCATGTATTGTGAGAAAAAGGGATAAAACCACTTCTAAGTACTGATTCTCAGAGATTCATACAGAGTTAAAGGCTATTTCTCACAGTTATGTGCTATTTTAATTACAGGTAGATTAGGAATTTACAAAACAAGGCAACCAATGCCCTAAACCATCTCCTAAAACGAAACTGTCAAAATAACTTTTATAAGTCAATGAAATATAAATTAAGAAAAATAATGAAAGAAAAAAGAAAAGCTGTGAGCAGAATAATTAGATAAGCAGTTTTATGTAGAAAAGAGTGTTTTCAGAGAATCACTTATATAAGTACATATTTATAATCAAAACTACTCACAAAAAAATCCTATAATACTGCAAAATACTGAGCACAAGAATGTAATACATTGCTGGATATGAAAATATGTACAGATGTTTATGCTGACCAAGCAGTAATATCTGTTTCTCTTGCAGAAATACTGGAAATAAGCATATTTGTGACTGGGAGAAGAGTGGAGGATTTTCCTAGAAATAAAATCTGTAGGTTTGTGTTTAGCTTAAGGCATTTGCTAATAAAAAGCTCTGTGATAGGTTGTGATTAGAATTACTAGCCAAGTTTAGGTAGAGGCCCACTTCAGCTCTCTTGACATAGGACTTCCACTGAACTGTTAACTGAAAATATTTTCCTTTTTTTACTTGCAGTAATGACAACTTCAGATCTACGTTTTTTAGTGATAACTTAGGTACCTCTCTACTACACCTCACTGTTCTTCTGTCTTACTTGCCTGGTAACAGCAACTTTGAAGTGTGAAGTTCTCTAAAACACTGCAGTACAGTATGATGAGATGTGTGTTTCTAATAGACAGCAAATATCTGCATCATTTATAGATGTGTAGATTTGTAGCTTTTGGTGGTAGAGCCAGCTACAAAGCTTGGATGCAGATATGAAATTTCATAATTATTTGCTTATTTAGTACTAAAGGTCAGGTTCAGGTTATTTCTATTTCTCTATCATACCTTTAGGAGTGAGTAATGCATTGTGATCTGCTGATAACATGGTGCCTGCTTTTTTCATTGCCTTGACTAAGAGTCATGCTTAATTACTTGATTTTACCTTTTTTACATATCTTCATGTGTTTACCAGTATTTAACAAATGTTATTTAGAAGCATTTCTTGAGTTTCCCAAGATTAGTCAAACGTACAGACCACACTCAGAAGAAAAGAACTTTTCTCATCCTTGTTTTACTCTGACATAAATTCACTGCTTTTTCTGTCTTGGTCACTGAAGAAATAGAAATATAATTATTCTGAGGGACTTTCAATAATGGTTGTTCACTTCAGTCTGCAAATCCTAAAACAGAGTTACAGGAAAAGTCAGTTTGAGTTATAGGAAAAATCTGCAGTCTGAAGATTCGTAAAGCAGAAATACTCTTTACCAGGAATAAAATGCAAATGTATCTGCAACCAAAGTTTTAATTACACTTGCCATCTCACAGCAAGAAAGCTGTCACCAGCCAGAGGCTTGAAAAATATATCATCTACTGCTGAAAGGTAGTGATCCTATTGTAAAAGACGGTAAACAAATTTCTAAGTCTATAATACTGATTTGGCAATCAAGAAGAAAAGTTTAATCTTTAATATATGATAAATATTTAAAGAGCAGAATATTTTTCTGCAATTCATCAACCAGTATTAAATAAGGATGGACATTTCTTAAAGTAGTTTATCTCTTGCAGCTGTGTAGCTCGTGTCACAAATCTTATTACTTTTCAGGCAGATGAATGCCATCAGAGGGTGACTCAGGAATTCCTACAGTAATTACCTTTATTTTCAAGTACCTTTCTCCATTTATTCATGTTATAAATGACTTAGATTTTGCAGCTTTCATTTTATAGAAATTAGGGTCTGTTTTTTTAATGACTGAAGCCAATGCTTGCAGCCATTAGTTATAGAAAATACAAACACATAAACATTTTTCATGCTAAAGTTTAATCACCTCCCTGCAGTATTATGGATTCCTTAGTCATAACTCTACAGCCACTGATTCAGTGAAAATTAGAGCTAAACAGAGGGCTTACTTCATTGATCTGTATGAAAATACATGTCTATTCATACCATTTGCATTTTTCTCTCAGGCTTAACTGAAGCTGTGGTGTCTCCTGTGCACCCTTTACATTACTGTACAGTTGCAATAAATGGGATAACTGCCCTACTTTGTGAGAGACCATTTCTGTATCCATCACATTTTACGTAAAAACACAGTTTTCATTGTCATCCGACCCCCAGATTATCTCCTTCCCTGGTGAGGCAGAAGCAGAGAAGATGACCACTATTCTTGAATAGTAGGCACCAGAAGCAGAGGTTTTTTACTGTTTCTAAGCAGACTAAGCAGTAAATTCTGTTTCGAAGCAGAAAATACTTTGTAGTAAGAAGAGGAATTCATCTTGAGATACCTGAAAAACTAGGTTTCAGGCAAACAGGCCTAGGCTTTAGTTTTCTCATTCCTGATGTCAAAGGAACCATCTTGGTTGCATTGCTTTTTATCTCACGCGTACCCCGTGACTCTTTTGAGACATCTACAATGAGCAGTATTGGGGGATATCAGGGACCTTTCATGCACTATCACATTATATGTATTCTCTTTTCTTAAAGCCTCCTCCAGTTAGTCTGGTTTTTCTGCCTACCCTTGGTAATGACTGCTATAGTAGGCTTTTTGCCCTGCAGTATAATGGCATTTTTGCTCTGTGTTTTGGGGGCTTTTGAGTCTGCTTATGATGAAAGTGGGAATCTTCATTAGGTACTGCATTCAGGGAAATTGCTAGGGAAAATCAGCCTCCCAGTGGAGGGAGCAAATATGAGATAAAAAACCTAAAATTGCCTTTCTTCAAAAGTTTGCCATAATGAATCTATCTAATTGGTTTTGAAAGAAGAAATCAGCCAGGTAGTTGTTTCAGAGTCTGTGTTACTGTAAATTTAGGGAGCAGTGAATGAATCTCATTCCCAGAGTGTTGACTTGTAGTCAAGAGCTTTATTTTGTATGATTGCTTCTAGCTCACTTGTTAACCATCTGAATCCAGATACTATATATGAAATGAATGGCTTCTGTCCTCAGCAAAAGAGTATGTTTTTCACTATTAGTTGTAAAAGACTAACATGTTTTTTTGGGATATGAAATCCGTTATATTCTGTACAGTTGCAGCTTACATTGCTGAGGAAAGTCATTCTGTGACCAAAAATATGGTTTTACATAATGATTGAATGTTTGGTTTTCAGAAAGTTCAGCCAGCAGCTTAATTAAATTAAATGCCAAGGGGGAAATCGGGTAGTGGAATTTTAGTGTCTTACCATCTTGTAGTTTTCAAATGGTGGTGGTTTCTGGAATACTATGGTTGTACATTATTGCACAGTAAGAAATTTTGCTGTAGTACCAAATCTTAAAGGAAATCCCTGGGGTAATACATTGCAAAAAAACCCAAATCAAATCATTTGCGTGCAACTGAGTGGCAGCTTTAACTTTGTATTATTGTAGTCTGCCAAATCTTTTGAAAGTCCAAAGTCAGTTAGTTGATCTCTGCTTTTTTCTTGCTCTGTTTTTCCCCATCGCATGCTTCCTGAGTCATGACATCTTGGATGACTCACTTCGTTGAGCTCTTTCTCTGCTAGAACCACGTATTGGCTTGAGTGTGTTGAACTAATTTTCCATGTTTATGAAACTGGTTCATAAACTCAAAGCTTTTTTAGCAGATCTTGTGTTGAACTAATTTAGATATAGTTTTCAACAAAAACTGGAAAAGATTCATGTATCAAAGTTTTGTTCATTCTATTCTGATCAGTAGAAGTTTTATCATTAACTTATGTGGGAAGTGAGTTGGAGCAAACTTACAGAAAAAATATGCTTTCTGTAAGCAGAAAGAACTGTTTTTCACTTTATATTCTTTCTCAGTAGATAATGGTAGCTGATGCAGCATAAAACATTTTTTGTTGTGTTTTCATCATAGGAAACTTGCTGAATAACAAATTTGTTTTCCATTGCTTTGAATATGTATTTCTAGTACCTGTTTGACCCGTGGCTGTCTTGCAATGCTGGTATTAGCCTCAGTGTATCTTTGCTTGAGTTGATTCTTGAAAATTAGCTGCAGGTCTTTTGGCTTTAGTCTGGATCCTGTTTGCAGTGTATCGCTACATTTTTAAGATTCATTCAAGCAGTCCACAAAGCCCTAAATTAAACAGTCAAAAGCTTCACATACTAAAACCACTAATAAGAATGTCCATAGCTGATGCCATCCACTGCTGCCATGTAAATTCATATCCTAGTTTTCTGCCCATTAACTGTGCCACTAAGCCTGCAGGTAGTATTTTAACTCTTGTTTCATTGCTAGTCAGCACCCAAATGTGTATGCATGATAGACAATTGATAACAAGGAATAAAATAAGGTACAAGAATTTCTTTTACTGGTGCACAAAGGAAAAAGAAAAAAAAATCAATGTATTCCAAATCTGTGGATGAAAATGAGGCTGGATGACAAGGGAGTAAAAAAATATGTTTCATATAAAGCCATGTCAGTGGGGACAGACTCAAGCTGTTCTTATTCAAAACCTGTATTTATCATTTTACTTGTTAAACCAGTAACTGCTGTGTGACAGTACGAATACATATTTTGTAATGTACATGGTCAGAATGTGGCATAATACCTGCATCAGAATGTTGTGATGGTAGATATATTGTTAAAAATGATGGTGTGCCTATTTTAAACATTGTAAGCCTAATATTCAGCAAGTGTAGTATTTTTAAACAAGAAAATACACCACATCACAAAAATAAGTTGTATGTATTTAGTTGTCTGAATTACAAAGAAAAGCATTAATTGCAAATCACTATGGTCTGAGTGTTATTTGTTTGATGGCCCAACATTCCTATCATTTAACGCTGCGGAAAATTGATTTCATGTCTACCAAATTGCAAAGCCTAAGTATTAGGAAACTAGTATTTAAGTTAGTTTTTGGGTTTTTTGTTTTTTCAGGTTGTCCACTGATTTTATTTGTAGCTGAGGAAGCTAAAGATATCTGATAAATCACAGAAAAGGACTTATATTTCTCTGTTTTGATATCTGAATTAGTGAATTTTTTAAATTGATCAATTTTTAAATTGATTTCTGTAGGCTAAATTCTGAAATTTTCATTGACTTTCCAGGTTTTATGGGAACTATGAGTTGTTTAAGTGTTCCTGGTGTTTAGTCCATTTCCCTCCCATGCAGCTTATTTTGACAAGTTAGTCATGGCACATGTTTCTCTGGACTTCTAGAGAATGAGATAAATTATTTTCTTAATATGCAAAACCTTGTAATGGCTCGTGGTCAGTTCCTTCTATCTAGCGACTTTTCATTATTTCTAGTAGGTCCTACTTTTCAGTTGTATTTATGGAATTCTTTCATGAATAATCAAGCACAAAGTAATTTTGGCATTAATCATTTCCCCAAACAGAGCAGGAGATACATGTAGACAACTACACATTTCCTAACCAATCAAAGAAAGACAAGCAAAGCTAGCTTCTTGATGTTTCCCTTAGCATGTAAGAGACTTTTCTTGCAGGTTTGTTTCACAGCTTTTTATGTGGAACAGTTACTGTGTTGTACGCGCAGTGGGTGTTCACAGCATAGCACCTTACTGTATACCAATCATTCAATTTTTACCATGAGTTGGATATGGCTCTTTACTCCTATTGTCTTTTCAGCACACAAGTCATTGCTTTTTCCGTTGTCTTTTTAGCTGGGTAAATTGTGCACTGATTTTGCAGTATGTTTACCCTGACTGTGTATATAAACCTGCATGGCACAGGAATTGAACTGTTGTGAACTCCACTAAAATCAGTAGAAATATTCAGACTTCCATGGCATTTAGACGATGCTCATAATACTCATCACACTTTTTTAAGAAAAAAGATTGGGGAAGCCTTATAAGCAAATATGTTACATTTTTGCTATTTAGTTGCCTTGATTTAATTCCAGTTTTATTCTTCATTTTGCAAGAGCATCAAGATTTTTCCCCCCACAGCTTTTGTTGTTTCTGTTGTCTAAAGCTGATAAGACTTCGTGTCTATGGATAATACATACAAAATTTTTTGGCAGTTGTTTTTTGTTCTTTGTTAGTTTGTTTGTTTTCCAGCAGAAAAGGAGGTATCATTTGTTAAATGTGCCTTCTAACACTTGTCCCTGCTTGTTCTGCAAATCGAAGTAATCCAGTTTGTTGTAAACCTAAGAATGTGTGCAAAGCCATGACTTAATCTTTGTTTTCCCAAGATAGAGTTGTCTCACAGGGTCAACACAACTCACCTTTTTATTCAAGTCTGATGATATCTGAGACTTTAAATTCATATTTGCCATTTTAGTACTCACTGGTGCACTCTGCAGCATGTTCATAGTATTAATCACAATATATCTCTGATTAGAGAAGGGCATCTCTTTCTTTGGCAGATATCAAAACAGCCAGTTATTGACTGTCTGCTACAGCTATGCAGTTCATCCAGCACTTTGAGAAACCGAACTGTTTTCATAGAGATCCACTTGTTAAAGCATGTTGGCATTTACTATAACTTGATAAAGATCTATATTCTGTGGTTTCCTGGGTCACTCTTAAACTATCACAAATTTTAGTCATTAGAATGCAATAGAAAACAGGGTTACCATGAAATTCAGTAATGACATCTTACTTGTACATATAACTATTCTTTGATGATACAGTTAGTGTGACAATGACATTTTCTTACATAGGACCACCTACACAGAACTTAGTTGTGCATCCATTCCAAATTTAAGCCTGTCTTTAACAGCATAAAAACAAAACCAAAGCTATTATATAAGTCTTTCAATTTCTATTCATCGTGTATAAAAGCATCTTGATTTTTTTGTTTGTTTTGGAATAACATTTAAAAATAGGACTGTTAAAAATAGGACTGTTTGTATGCATACTTGAGGACATAATGAATGTTGACTGTCATATTAAGACATAAATAAACCCCTATAATAATAATACTTCCTTAGACTGACTTATAGATTACTCAACATTTTTTGTTAATAACTATGCATTAATGAGAAGATTTGGTCTGAATTGTATGGCTTTTCAGTAATAGTTACATAATGTTTCGCTTTCTTACCACTGTTTCTGCTGACTTTATTACGTCACTCCCATGGGTGTAAGAATGTCTACTGTGGTGTCTCTCAGCAACTAATAATACCATCATTATCAAGAAAACATATTTTATATTCCAGGGTTCCAACAAATAATATCATCAGTGATAATGCCGAGTAGTTGGAATTTAATTTGTTTTCTTGAACCTATGTTCTTTTTATGCATATGCTGCATTACACA
>NW_009921471.1:64294-71491 GCF_000696875.1 Nestor notabilis | reverse complement strand
AGCAGAGGAGGCCTGGGATCAAATTCATGCTGAGTTTGCTTACTTCCTATGGAGAGATTTTAAACTGCTTGGTATCATATGACTGTATGCTCACTATCAGGAGACAAATTAAGCATGTTTAAGTCAGGTCTTTTGTGAAACAAATAGAATAGCAAGCACATGGGAATTTACTAGAAATGGAAGATGAAATCTGGACAGGTGGAACGTGGAAGTCAGTTAATCAATGTAGTTCTCAGATTTCTCTTTAATAGGCTTCCATCATACAAAAAGGCCTATGACAAATCTGTACCAGAACACTTCCAGGTCTTAATATAACAGAATTCTTAATATTACATATTACAAATCTGTATTTCCAGGATTTTTCTCATGCACAGCTCTCCAAGTCCCAGTTCTTCCTCTCTTCCTCTTCCACATAAGGGGAGGAAGTCATCAAAGTCATCATCCTAGGGTACAGGTGGTGAGGAGAAAAGTTTAGAGAAATATATTAGTATGTCAGAGAAAAGGAAAAGGAAAGATAGAGTAAAGGAAATTGCGGGGGGGAGGGGGGAGATGTGTGGAGGGAGAAGCACAGAAATAAGAGTATTTCAGCGAGTAATTCAACTGCCAGATACATAGTTGATACTTGGTAATTGGTAGTGCTGACATGCTATTCTTTTGCCTGTATCCACCCAATCATTGTGTCCTTGACTTCTTCACACTTTTGTGCTCAGCTGTGCTCTTGTTTTCAAATACAGTTTCATTTTGATAGGCCATTTTATGAAGCATCTGGAAAACTTATAGGTATTGTTGAATCCTCACTGGAATAACGTGGAAAACACACACTGTATATAAATGTTTGGAGTTTATTCTTAGTGATATGCATATCATTCATTCTGATGCTGTTACTCTGAAATTTTGCTGGTTTATTTCTTGACTTTAACCTTATATATGTTTTCCACCTACATATTACAGAAAAGATGGCCAATAACAGAGCAATTGTTATCCTGAACTCAAGAAATGTGGAACCCAGGAGCAGGGCTCCTGATTACAACTCTCTGTCACCATTCACTGACTAGAAAAGGAGCCTTAGAAACTGCCTTCTGTGCTTAAACTTACCCTTGTAAACACTTTCTTATTCTTATTTAACAGTAAGACCCAGTTCAACTAATCCATTAAGGTTATTTAATGCTACCTGATGCCTGTGACATCAATATACATTCAGTAAACTTCAAAAGTTGCTTTGCTGGTTGCAAACAAAATTCTAGGTGTTTATTCAGATGTCTTGAGTTTATTAAGTGGCATTGGAAATCTCTCTACAAGAGGCTTTTGAGAGCAAGCCATTAATTCTCCAGCCTGTAGGAGCAAAGCAGCATGAAAACAGTCTTTCTCATATGAAAAATGTTTCAGAACATTTCAAATCTCACTAAGGCTTCGGTTCCAAACATGGAGAGAGATTGGATCCTAAAATTTTGTAAAAGCAGAGGATGAAGAGAAGGTTCTTACAGGCTTTTTTCCTCCCAGTCTTAGTATTTTCTGCATCCCAAGATTTTTTGTCAGTGAGCTGATATATATAAAATCTAAGGCAGGGGAAAAGGAACATCTTTCTATTTTTTTTTTCTTTTTTTGTTCTTTTTTTTCTTTTTTGCATGCAATTTCACAAACCAGACTATTTTAAAAATTTAATACTCTTGCTTTCCAGTGCATTCTGTCTTAATTTAAAAAAACCCACATTTTCTTCCTCCACCTTTAATGTTGGCTTTTTCATAACCTTCATTCACGAAAATATTCTCCCACATCAGTGTAACAGATAGCCACAAAGGGTAGTCCTGGCCTTGTGAAGCTGGGTGCCTTTATCTTCCCATGTAATCTAGAATAGCAAGTCCTCCAGCAAATGACACAGAGCATCAAAGTTAGGCTTGTGCTCTGAACTGGCCTCTGGAGAAATGAAGCTTTCACCATCAACCAAAGACTAGGACTCCGTATGAAAGTTTTGAACAAATTAAATTATAAACCTATTTGTTGACATCCTCTTGCACATTCGATTAAATAGCAAGAAGACCAGACTGTAAGCTTGTGATTGTGAGGACAGCTCAAGGTCTCAGTTGATACACAAGATCAGTTGGAGATATCACCATATTTCCATCCCAACTGCAAGGGGTACTTTCAGTTACAGAAGTGATTAGAGAGTCCCTCATACCAGAGTCCTCACTCTTTCTAAACTGGTAACTTATCATCTGGGTCAGCAAATAACTGTTTTTATGGCATAGTGAAAAAAAGGAATATCTTTTGATTGCAGTAACAACTCTGCTTGGAACTGAACTTCATTTCTACTTTCCATCTCTCCTTAAATCTCCACTTGGTCTATAGGAGATTTTCCTGTAGAAATGGATTTTCTGTTAGGCTATCTGCCAGATAGTAATGCTTGAGATTTGGCATCTTCGTTCCTCAGCTGTTCCCTGAAGTACAGTGCTTATAATTTAGTAACTCTAAATTTCCTGTTAGCATTTTAATAGAGGGGAACATAAGTGTTCTGCTTATTTTGGAGTATGTTTCCAAGGTTTTTAGACATACATTGCCAAGCAGACTAGCAACGGTCAGTGTAGCCTTTCTTCTGATCAGCATCTGAGACAGAAGAAATTATGTCTTTTAATGTCTGTTGCACAATTACAGGTGCTTTCAAATGGGAAATAATCTTTCTTTTAGTCCATATTCTTCTTGATTTCTGCAATTGCTTTGGAGAGGGATTGACTCATGCAATATCACAGGCTCAATTTTACAACATTTAACTCAGTGAAACATCTCTTTAGATTAGTCCTTTTAGTTTAATAAGTATACATGCCAAATAAATGTAATTATCCCCCTTTTGTGATGTCAGGAGCAAAAGTAAATCCTCTCTTCACCAATGCTGTAGAAAGTGATTCAAAACAATTACTTGCAATAAAAACATTTGACAATGTAGTTTTCCTTTGTATTTCAAAGTAAGGGTATTTTTTTTTCAGCTGCTACTGTTTGGATATTTTTACAGAAATGTGTTCCTTATTGTTAAAAATCATCACCCAATTTCCAGTCTCAGTGTATTCATAGCCAGCTTTTTTTTCTGCCTGGCATTTACCTGTATCATGTCATATCACATATCATGCACAAATTGCTAATCTTTCTCTATAGTTACCTGGATTCTTTATTGATAGTCATAGAATCATAGAATAATTTACGTTGGAAAAGACCTTTAAGATCATGGAGTCCAAATGTTAATCTAGCACTGCCAGGTCCACCACTAAACTATGTCCCTAAGCACCACATCTACACATCTTTTAAATACCTCCAGGGACAGTCACTCAACCACTTCCCTGGGCAGCCTGTTCCAGTGCTTGACAACCATTTCAGAGAAGATACTTTTCCTAATACTCAATCTAAACCTTCCGTAGTAAACTTGAAGCCATTTTCTCTTGTTCTGTTACCTGGGAGAAGGGGCTGACACCACCTCGCTACAACCTCCTTTCAGGGAGTTCTAGAGAGTGATAGACAAGCACTTTCATCATTTCTCCTTGACCCCACCCGAATTACTAGTATTACTCTGTGGAGTCCTCCTGTACCTATTGTTATAGATATTTCTTTCTAAATTCACATGTAGGATAGCATTTTTCTCAGAATTGTAGAAGACTTGCCCTTTAGAAGTTCTTTTGGGCCATTTCAATGAAACAGTACAAGAAGCAGTCATGATAGATAAAAGAAAAAATAAATAGGATGGGATACGTGATAACTGTAATGCAGTATGAAGGGAGAAAGACAGAGCAGCATAGCACACAGCGTGAGATCATATAGCAGAGTGAATAGTGAGGAAGATTCATGCTTGCTGCTCTGCATCATTGCCTGTAAACATTGCTCACCAGCACAGTGCAACAAATTAGATGGCACCATTGTCTTTGTTTTTTGCTTAGCAGAGGCATTAAATTATAAATTTTATAACATAAATTATTATTCTATTTACAAATATTTTAACTTCTTATTGTCTTATAAGATATTTGTTATTCCAGTGTGAAGGTCGATGTTGAAGTAGCCTCTTTGTTTCCTTCCTGACTGTGCTTGTTGTCTGATCATGCCACAAAATGCAGTCTTGCAAACAAGATGAGCAACTTGTCCATTATATTTGAACATCCTTCTTATAAGTGGTCTGCTTCTAAAGATGAGACAGAGATTCTGATAAATCCACATTATAGGGACAAACTTTTCTAATTAACTGTGTGTTCATTTGGAAACTTGTTAAGGATACACGTTAGTAATTTGCATTCAAAAGGTAGCAGATGGGACAACCTGTTTGATAAGAGTATTAGTAATCAGAATGTTAGGGGCATTTTCAAGGAAAGAATTACAAATCAAATCATATTAGTGCTATTCATCTTGTTTAACTCTGTTTCATTAACAAGTAGATAAAGAAACTTGCATTGTGATAACAGAGTAATACATTATAGTTCCATAACCCAATTAAGCTGCAATGATTACATGGAAATGAATCCATGAAGTATTCAGATATATCATCTCAATGTTGTTTACATTTGATGGTTAATCTCTTCTGTTTGTTGTATACCATTAGCATCTTTGACTTAGTAAGATGACTTTTATTTCCTAGTAGAATTCTGTATTGGCAAAGTGATGGATTTTTTTTTTTATGTCACCTGCTCCTACTACTTTTTATTCACTAGTGGAGAAGAGCAAATGAGTCATATAAACAAAAATAATGTAAAATTGCTTCTATGTTTCTAGACTCTCCCATGTCTGTGAGTCACAAAGAAAATAAATGCTACCACATAGAGCTAAGCCAGAAATGTTGATTGTTGTTAACAAAAGTTTTGTGTTATGTATTCAGCGGGATCAGAAGCATCGAGCCCTTCAGTTTCCAAAACTGGAACTCATACCAGAAAATCATGAGTTTTTATTAAAGTTATCAAACTAAAGTTGAATTTGATTTAATTTCAATGCTAGGAAAGAGCTACTTATTTGAGGAAATGTGTAGCATTCTAAACCAAGAATGTATGAGTAGTATAGATGGTGTTATTTGGTTTAGTGATATCACCTTTGCTGCACCAGTGTCTCCACTTTTATAGTATCTAGAGTTGCAGGGGAAAATGTTATCTTTTTATAGTGTGATATGAAAATTTTAATGCCTAATATATTCCATGAAAGAGTATAGTATGTTTTACTACTTTGATCTTTTCAGTGTTCACTATTTTGATTGGCTGGGCATTTTGCTTCTTCCCCACAGGTTTCTGAGACTGTAAACAGGGGAAAACTTAGAGTAGCCAGTCAGTCAAATTATGGAATATTGAAAAGGTCAAAGCCATACAGAACTGTACTTAACTTATAGAATATATGAAGCATTAAAATTCTGATAGCTCATTCTTGTGCCATGGATTGCAACAAGAGAGAAAAATGCTGCAGTTTGAATCTGTACCTATGATGGTAATTATAACGAGAATGGAAAACAGTACAAACATCGCCTGTTATCATTCTGACAGTCTTTTAAATTTTAATATAAAGGCCTTTTTAAAAAGTGCTCTGCATGTAGAGCTAGAAATATGTTTGTAAGTTTATTGATACAAGTCTCATACAGGCCCAAACTATAACTTACTTTCTCTATAATCAAAGAGAGACTGTAAAAACAAAGTGACAGAACAAAAGCAGCAAAGTCTGCTCTCTCATTTTATAGCTCTATGCATAATGCAGTGGACACAAAGATGTCATCATGATTATAGAAATTAAATTCAGAAAAAATGTCTGTTCTGATAGCTTGGCATAATACCTTCAGGAAAATCTGATGTTTTGAGGGAAGACAAAATATGTCTAAAATACTGCACGTTTGCCTTTGTGATGCAGATATTATTTTACAAACTAGTGGCAAGGGAAATGAGTGGTAGAAACACTTTATTTGAGAATTGAATTTAAAATTCTAATTTCATCATTCTTTTCTTAGCAGAAAGAACAAGTCTGTTTTCCTAGTCTAATCCCTTTTAAAATCCACACACACTACATTTTTTTCTTCTAGTTTCTTTTCAAGTGTGAATAGTATGACTCATTAATGTCTCCATGTGGGCCTGAGTTGCAGTGGAATCATCAAGATACAGAGTTTAACTCTGCCAAGCATGTTAAGCATTTTAAAACTACTTCTGAAACTTCTAGAAACTTGCAAATTCAAGTGCCAGCATAGCCAGCTCAAGGACAATACTTCATCAGAACCCAAAGCACTTAGACACTAATTGGCTTCCCATTCATTAATTATAAAATTTCAAGCATATGGATTTTACTTCTACATTCTCTTTTAAGACATTTCAAGTCAGGTGGGAAAAGTAGGGAGTGATAGGAAAAGTAAGGTATCAGGGAAAGGAGAAGCGTTAAGGGGATTTCTAGGTGTAACAGGTAGTCTTTCGTATCAGTTCTTTTGCCTTGTTACGAGATTTACTTTTTTAAAGGTAGCAAAAGTTGATATTTCACCACCTTTGTAGTGTCTTCTTTTATTACACTGCAAAAGCTTCTGGACTAAAGAGATTAGTGATATAATTGAATATAATTTTTATGCTGTAGAATTTCTTGGTGGCATGTATAATTACTGAAAAGAAGTAACTGACATATCCTGTTTCCTATCTTGTTAATTAAGATACAGACAGGTTTTCCACATTATTTGCTTCTCTACCAGTTTTGATTACATTATTACCCCAGACAGAGGTATTCATATCAAATGGTAATGTTTATGTTGGCTGGCTAAATCTGTGAGTTTTGAGAGTGTCAGGGACAAAATCTTTTTTCCATTAAAGGTTTATACACCCAGTAGAGCCATAGGTTGGAGAAGGCCAACTCAGTAGGAACTGTATTTGTGATGTCCTTTTACATGGCCTGGCTTTTTTATTAGAAGTATGTAGTGGCATTATTTCAGATTAGAAAATAGGAATATATAGGAACTAGTGTCTTCCCAGCTAAATTGATAACTGATGTCTCTTAAGTAAGACATACATGAATTGTCCTGTTCCCTCTTAAAATATCTGTTTATACTATGAGAATAAGAATTCGGTACCATGGGAACATCTTCTCCATATGGGAGTTTATGAAAACCTACCGCCTCCTACTGACTGTTGAAACACATTGTTTTGTTGCCATTTATGTAATCTCCTTTTAGCATTATCTTACTAAAGGAATTTTAATAACAACAATCCCTGACCATTCCCTGCC
>NW_009921471.1:11074-64263 GCF_000696875.1 Nestor notabilis | reverse complement strand
CTTTCCCTTGGAGAATTAACGTGACAGTTGTTGGAACTGCAATGTTTATACACATAGAATGACGTCCCTTGTCAGGCAGCTGAGGGGCACTACTCTAAAATCTGATGAATATGCATATGGATATGAAACCTTTAAACAATTCAAAACCTTACATGAAGAGTTGGAGACTATAATCCAAAAAAAATTTAAGAGGTCCCTGTCCAACCACCTTCCTGAGGGCAAGTCAGTCATGCCATGCCATGCCATGCCTATAAGGTAGTAATCAGGTTTGTTTTACCGAAAACTTCCAGTGACATTCCACCTCTTCTCCAGTATTCAGTTGTCCTTTAGTCAACAAGCTTCCCGGAACAGATGAACTGGATCTCTTTTGCTATGATTCATTTGCATTGTTCCTCTGTTGGCTGTGGTCACAGAGACCTATCCTCTTGCCTCCCTGCAGATCCCTTAGCCACATTTGTAGGCTCATGCCTTCCTTTTCTTCAATCTTCTTTTGTGTAGACAAAACCAAGCAAAACCCAAAAAAACAACAGTTCACTGCTTCCTACATACACCAGTCTGTTGTCGTGGACTGCATTATGCAAAACGTAACACAGTCCATTCGAGTCAACCTTATCAAGGCTAAGTAGGCTGGAAGAACTACTCTGTGTGCTCTGTGCATGGCATTTCTCTTCACATAAACTTATTCCATATTAAATTTTTCTGGCTGCAGCATGATACTAGATATTGTTGAATTAGTCTTCACAAATTTAGAATATCTACAACTCCATGACTAAAATCATGAGACACTGGGGATACTCAAATACTCTGAATAATGGTTCATTTTATTTGAATTTTCAAATGAAGTTAAAAATTCAGGCTGGAGAAAATCATGAGGAACTCTGCTGACTGCTAATAATGTTGGAGGATTAGGCAGCACGAAGGCAATGAAATTCAACATGCCAAATACAAGGTTATACATACTGGAAGAAGGTTCTGAATAGCAAGTGTAGACATTTTAAACCTAGATACAGCTGTGTTAGAAAAAAATATGTAGCTAAACTTGCTTGCTAATTGATGGTTCTTTGAGCTTTATTAGTTTCTTCCTCTTTTGGTCTCTTAAAACATCAGATTCATCTGGGTTTTCAACTCAGATTTTAAATACAGATGTATTCTCAGCAGTCTTTTAGGAATCACAGACAAGAGTGTAATTTAACATCTTTCCCTCATAATAATATGGATATATGACAAATGCAAGTTTACTGTACTTAAATATTCTCAACAGAAAGAACAGATTTTACAGTGGAGGGATGACTGCATATGTTGGGCTGATGAGTTAGCTACACTGAAATTAGAAAAATATATAATATGTGTAAAAAACCTCTACTGGTTTGAATTCCCTGTAATTATTACAGCAGAAGGCAGCAGACTTTTAGTAGTTGAAAAAGATACAGAATTAATATATTATTTTAAATCATATATGTCAGAGGGAAACAGGCAGAAGAAACTAACCAATGGAGTAAGAATGAATAGTATTCAGACAAAGAACATGAAAATTCAGAAAACAACAAATAATCTCCAAATTGATAAACCTGGATGCAGTTCCAAGTGATACTTATGAAGTATTTGAAAGAAGAAAATTTGAAGGAAAAACTCCTGAGAACTAACTTCTATTTGGGGGGCAGTAATGTCTCCTAATCCAACCATGATGAAGGTTCTCTTCCAATATCTCCTCCATAACCTACATTTTTAATGCTAAAATGAAATACGCTGCTTCCTAACATGCCTCAGTATTGCTACTTTTAGCAGGCAGTGTCACTGGACCTTCATAGTATTGGCTTGGGAGCTGATGGATTGATGGATGCAGTGGATTTTTGCAGTTAGGCATATAGTCTCTGCTAGACTGCATGTGTTGGTCACCTTGTTCTGTAAATGTAACAAGATATGTTTCTGTAAAATTAGTCAGTATTATTTATGTAATCTGTTTACTGCATATTATTCTGGAGAACATAATAGTTGGGGAGTTTATGAAATCAAATGTATTAGATAAAATATGCAGAATATCAAAATTCCCACTAGAAACTAGAAAAAATAATCTTATAAAAATAATGTTAGTGGCCTACACCTTAAGATGTTTGTAAATTCTACACATCAGTCTTTTTGTACCCTTTCATTTTAATATTAAGTATAAAGTGGTCACTTTATGTTCAGCTTTGTTCCCATGATACAGAGGGATTGTATGAAATAATGATTTGAGATCTTCACTACTAAACATCAAAGTACAATGAAATATATTAATCCTGTCTTCAGATACAATAGCACAAGGGGCACATTCTTTTAGATCACATTTCCTAAGGTCTTCTTCAGTGTATTAAAATGCTTACAGGATGAATTGTTTATCCTTCCTTCCTAAGGAAGTCTTTGTCAAAGAAGATACCATATTAATGTACAGGTCTTGAGCTCTGTTACTTTAATTTTACAGATTTATCTTTTTGATTATTTAAAGATGTATATACAGATAAAAATGTATGGGGTTTTTTTGTTGTTATTATTACTATATTCATATTGGTAAACCACCAGCTTCGCTACTTGTCCTTAATAAACTGACTGATTTATTAAGTATATCATGGAGAAATCTAATAAAATTCTAGGGATTTTTTGCCTTAAAGAGCGTTTCACAGAAAGTGGCTTAAGTTTAAAGAATGATATTATATTTGTAGGAGAATCACTGTGAGAGAAATACATTTGATTTTTTTTTCTGTTTCAATTGAATCAAGAGACAGAGGGCCTGATTAGAAAATTAACTCCCAAGAGTTTTATTTTGGTAGCTTTACATAAATCGCCTGGTTTGCCTTCCAGGAAGAGGCTTAGTATGGTGAAAACAGAGGTCAGCAGTATAAGCAATGCTTTGTGAAACCAAAGTGTTAAGAACAGCAAAAAGTTCTATTTCAACTAACAGCTGGACAAATTACACCTTGGGGAAGAAAGTGGAAAGCAGGGAAAGAATAATCAGTTGGAGAACGTGGCATCATCTCTCCTTTCCTTGAAAACCGCTGTATTTCTTTTCTTAGTGTATAAGCTTGATGCTGTGCCTAGGAATTGTTCCTTCCTTTTCCTCTGTTTTCCACAAAATGGCCTAAGTTAGATTTTACCAGCTCACAGATCATTTAGGAGACAAAGACAGCAACATTTCATAAATTGACAGTTATGACAGCAAAGTAAACTGATGTCAGATGGGGTTTTTTTCATGCATAATTTAGGTCTTCTAAAACACAAGTGTCTGACAGACTTTAAACAGAAATACTAGTGCATATATGCAGGTAATTTTTGTATTCTCAACATCTTCATTGCACCAATAGCAACAGCATCAACATCATCTATCCTGAAGCTAAATAGGAGGTACTTTAATGTGCCTATGCCTAACATAGTTTACTATGTTCACTGCATTTTGATACAGTAAATTTCTTTTAAGTTAAAAATCAGAGATGTGATTACATCTTCCTCAAATTTGTTTGCTGTCTCAGTGTAAGAGAGATTTGTTGTTGTTGACTGGAATTTTCACAGGCATTTTACAGTGCTTGGGCATGAATCAAAGGAATATTGAGTATCCTAATGGTGCGTTCAAGTCAATGGTTATTTAAGAGCCTAAATAGAAGTTAGTCATCTTAAGGCTTCACTAGATCTATGTGATGCCTCTGCTTGGATATCAATGGCTGTCTATCCTATTTATTCCCATTTAAGAATTCCAGACCTATTTAGGTAAGAAAGAAGTTTAGAATTTTTTGATCATGAATCTGACAGTTTCACAGTGTCAATTGAGTGCAGCAGTTCTGTTTTGTGTCCTTCCCTTGATCCGGCCAAGGACATGCTCTAGCCCTGCTACAAATCTCATCCTGGAGAGGCACATCCATCATTTTTGCCTGAGAGAGAAATGCTAGCATATTTATTATAGGATGCTTTCTCAGGAAAATGGTCAGTAATTGAGATGTACCTATGAGGGGTGAAACAAATTTTTAAAATGCTTCTTAAAAATGTTCTCATTACTTTATTCTACCACGTTAACGTATAGATCTGTAAGTCAGCTCAGTTGACAGACAGATGTTATCTTTCAGAAACAACCAGGTTTAGGAAAGGATTTGAACCTGAAAAATCAAACTAAGGTCTAACCCTACAGCCATGATCGGAAGTGGTAGTAGAAAATCCTTTCTGTATTCTGCTGATGTCAGGCACAATATATGTGCAAACAAAGTTACAAATACTGCCTGCCTGACAACTGTAATGGTTGATAACATAATAGATTTTCTCATGCTAAAACATTCTGCTTGTCCTATATGGATACATGTATTCAATAAACTTGATTTTCTAAACCAGAAGCGAATCAATGACTGAAAAATTTTATTTTAAGAAGAATTTATGTTATATTTTTTACTTACTTGCTTACCAAATAGATCGATATTAATTTAAGACATCCTCAGAATGACACAAAGCTCAACTACAAAAATCTCAGCTTCAATTTCATCCATGATGTATCCTTAACATGCTGAGTTGCAGTATTTGACACTTTCATTTCTTTCATCATTTCAGTCTTGTTAACTTTGACAAAATTATGTATTTCTGGTTTTGCAAATGAAACCTAATCAGTTATCTCAGTGTATGACAAATAAGCTATTGCAACAAAACATGCTAAGGACAATTTTTTACCCACCAAGATCTATTCAAACTTTGAAATACTTGCATGTGAACAGCCACGTAATAATACCAACTTACTGCATGGTATTTTGATTATTTTAGAGTGCTTTGTAAACCCCAAAATTTCTGACAAGGAAAACTGGTACTTTTCTTCACATTTTGCCGGTGAGGGAAACTGATGTGCAGAGAAGTCAAGCAATGTGTTCATGGCCAAAGGTATTAGCAGAAGCAGCAGCAATAAGGGCCCAACTGCTGTGGGTTCAGTAGCTTGCTGCTTAGTCTTTATCTGCCCTTGGTGTCTTGAAGAGCACTGCTGACCTAGCATTGGGCTGTTGGAGGTTTCCTTATGACTGTGACTAGATCACAAGTTTTTGCAAGCTTTGTTGCCCATTCTGCTGAATATATGCTTTTGTCACACTGCTATTTTTGCTATTTGCTAGCAAGACTTTCATTCAGGCCCCATTCATTTGAACACATGAAACAGCATGTAATATGTCTCCTCTGCTTCTGAATACCTTTCTTTCCCGTATGATTGTTGTAGCAAAAGTAATTTCAGTGAAATTCCTTCCACTATATGAGAAATTCCTTTCATTTGTGTATTCAGCACATACCAGGATTTTACTTGGATGGAGTAATATTCCCACCGCACCTATAACACCAAGTTATGTTACGATTTAGCTTCATCCAAAACCTTGATTTTTCTTTCTTTTCCTCTAGGAGATAGCTGGACTGAAAGTGGATATTTCAGTTTTGCAAAGGTGTGATCTCTGATAGTTGGCATTCCTTGTGGCATAGGTTGTTCTAGTACTACGTAATGTGGTAATCTGATCTACACATGCACAGTACTGCTCTTACAGTGCTGAGAGAACACAGCTGCCATCAGTCATAATCACCACTTCCTTGCATTCAGGAGGTGCTTCTGCAGAATGCACAGGCATTTGTTGATGTTGCTGGTCTTCTTACGTAAGTGAGGAAGGATGAGTATTAGACCACAAGCTTCACTAGAAGAGGAGAAATAACTCCCACCAGAATATGGAACTTACCAAAAGAAAAAGAAAAGCTTATTTCTGTAGTATTCCTTTCCTTTCAGTGTAAATAGATGTTTTTGAGTGCAGCTGATACAGGGACTGTCCCAGCTAATAAAAGTCATTGGAGGATATTGATTTGAACTTACGTGTCCTGGGGAAGTCTTACTAGTAAATGTTCTACTTTAAAATACAGAGGACATTTATGGAGCATTTCAATACTATTTGCCTATGTGTAGTGTAGACCTGCAACTGAAAAGTGTGTGTAGACATCAGAAAGAATGTGAACTGGAAGTGTTTTGTATTTGCGTACTGGACTGCTGTTGTATGCACATTCACAGAAAGCTGAGGGGACTGGTGTTGGATGAAAGTTTACAGAACTTAATAATAAATATGGTTTTAGTTGTTCGATATGGTTTTAAACCTATATATGAATATTTGTACTTGTATCCTCTTGGTCCTGCAATGAAGCATTTAAAGAGAGGTGGCCATGGAATGCGGTTACTTCTTGGATTCTACTTTCTGTTCTGCTTCCTCGCTTGTTACGGTTCTAACAAAAGAAAATTCTTTTGTATTGAGAAGAAAGTACCATGTACCACTACTTTCAGTTTATTCTCAAGTTGTTTTTCGTTGTTGTTTTGAGTGGAATGATAGAAGCAGAGAATGGGGAAAACATTAAACTGACAGAAAAAGAGATAAATTCCCTCCTATGAACAGTAAGGCAGTTAGAAATGCCATGATTATATGACACCCAGAAAGGAAAGACTTGACTTTATGAACATATTTATCCACAAAATAATTCTGATACACAGAATGCTTTTGTGTATCAGAAAAGCTGTTATGAAGCTCTTACATTAATAGGTGTCAGAATGCTGTCTCTTTTATCTCAGGTTTTAGGAGAAAACATTCTGGTGGTTTTTGTTTGTCCATCATCACAGTATTTTTTTTCTTTTCCACTTTAGAAAGCATACCATTCATTTTCTATTTTGCTGATGGCTGCTTTTTACCTACTTAATCTTTTTATTATCACTAGGAGACAGTGTCTCTAGTGCATACTGTGACATTCATTAAGAACACTTGACTCCCAGAGGTAGCTGAGTACTGTGACACAGACTGCCCGCAAGCTACTTCTTTCTGAGTTCTGTCCATGTGATAGAAGATAGTAAAGCTTCATGTTTCCTTCTCAGAGTTGACACTGAGAGTATTCTGGCAAAACGATTAGCCTTTGAGGTGATCATTGCTATGCATTGCACACCAGCTGGGTCAATCAGTCAGATTTTACTCTTCTACTAAATTTCAACAACTTAATAACATTAGAGGTTCAGAATAACACAAAACCCACTGGCTTAGCTCATTCTCCATCTCTGGCACAGTGTTCAAGGCCAGGTTGGATAGAGCCTGGAGTGACGTGGTGTCGTGGTTCAAGCCCAGCCGGCAACTTGGAACCACGCAGCCGCTCGCTCACTCCCCCCCTTTTCCTTCCTCCCCCCGCTCCCGGAGAGATGGGGAGGAGAATCGAAGGAATGTAACTCCCACGAGTTGAGATAACAGCTCTCCAGTAACTAAGGTATAATACAAACCACTACTGCTACCAGTAATAATGATAAGAGGAATAACAAGGGAAAAGGACACAACCGCTCACCACCCGCCGACCGATACCCAGCCCGACCCGAGCAGCGATCTGGGCCTGCCGGGTAACTCCCCCCAGTTTATATACTGGGCATGACGAGCTGTAGTATGGAATACCCCTTTGGCCAGTTTGGGTCAGGTGTCCTGCCTCTGCTTCCTCCTGGCTTCCCCTCCTCTCTGGCAAAGCATGAGACTGAGAAAGTCCTTGGTCAGAGTAAACATTACTGAGCAACAACTAAAAACATCGGTGTTATCAGCGTTGTTCCCAGACTGAAAGTCAAAAACACAGCACTGCACCAGCTACTAAGAAGGAGAAAAAATGACTGCTGTAGCTGAACCCAGGACACGTGGTCTAGTGTGAGGTGTCCCTGTCCATGACAGAGGCGTGGGAACTAAATAATCTTAAGGTCCTTTCTAACCCTAATTATTCTGATTCTATGACTCTCTATGTTAATTCTAACAACAAAGGGAATCTGTGATTTGTACAAGTGCATAACTGCCCTAATGAAAAGTGTGACCTTTATCTAAATTCTTCTGCATGCACTTAGAATTTCTTCTAAAGAGCAACTTCTCCTGTTGTTATTGTTATTAAGGGCGTATCCACAAGTAACTTTTCAAGTATGATTTCTGTTTTAAAAGACTAACTTGGTTATACCACTGTAAACCAATTGGTTTGTGTTAATAGTAATTTTAGTTGAAGCAAAGACTAAATAAAAAACCCATGAAACAACAAACCACATGGTCATCCTTTTATTCAGATATGAAGCTATAATATACAGTAACTGGCCAATGTTGCCAGTTAATGTAATGCCCATCATTAAGTCTGATGACATCTTTTCTTCATTTCCCATTATATTGAGGAGTGTTATTTTCAAAGAATATGATTTGTATCATCTGATATGTCTATGCTGTGCATACCTTGTATTAATATTGGACAAACTGACCCAAGGTGAAGGGAGAAGAAAATACTTTTGCTGTAAGCTAATATCTTACATTAGACATTTGACCGATAAGAACATCTTGTTTGGGCAGGAGGGAGTTCTGAGGCATCTTTCACTTGCAAGGTATTTCTCCTGGTTTAAACTACTCATCTTATCTTGGGATGCTTGGACTATAGCTCTTTATATTCATTTGTTAAAATAGCTGCTAAGACTTCTTATCTTTAACAAAATATTCAAAATGAAGCAAAGAAAATCTAATATGGTTAGCTGAAATCAAGGACATTAGAGTTATATTTATGTTTAATTCATTAATTTTTTTGTAAGTGAATTTAGTGTTTATTAACAAGACTCAGCTAATATCGATGGTGATAAGGGACTCATTTGTCCATGGTGTAGATACATTGCTGTTATCAATGTACTGCTGTCTGGAATTAATATTCTTTCAAAAACCTCAAATACTCTTCAAAAAATGAAGACTGTGACTCTGTATCCCTGCTCTTTCCTGAAGATCCTATTATTCATTAGCATTATTCATTTGTCATTCTCTATGACTTTGAGAAGATGCACATCCATGCATTACTCCAAATAGTCTGCAACTGCATCCAGACCAAAATCTGATAGAGAAGAATTTTTTAGCTAATATTGCAGCACATATGATTAACCTGAACATCTCTGAACTCCCTCCAGTTCAATGAATAAAAAGAAACCCCATTTTTCTGGGCATTAAGATACAAGTTTCCACCCTGTCTTTTGAGAATTATTTACATTAAACTGCAGGTTGACATTTTTGTAGTTAGGTCTAGAATTCTTTAGCAGACCAATTTGATGCTGCTTTTATTCTGAGCTATTTTAAGAAGGACACCAAGAGAGAAAAAGAGAAGTTCTAGGACTTTTATCTAATATAACCTGACTAAGAATCACTTATATGAATATCAACATGAACTATAATAATACTAAATATCTGTTCCTGATTTTTAAATTGTTTGTGGAACCATCCAAAATTGTATTGCTGGAAAAACACAATCTTGTAGAAATGTTAACCGAACCCCCCCAAAACTCATGAGAGGTAGATGCATATTAACTGAGAGAAGCCTCATAATACTGTGGACTAGCTGTTCTCCAGCTCAGAACAGTTTAAAATGATCTCCTGTAAAGCCATTATTTTATGTTACTAAATTACCAGAAGGACCATTTAGCAGTAATTTATTAAATTGAGATTAAATAAAGGATGAACTTAATTTACCCTTATGAATTAAAGCAGAGCTGAAGGCCATACAGTCTTAACAAACAGGAGAAAGGATGATGGATGCTGGCAGATAGAATCTATTTTAAAATGGCTATTTCTCTGGTTTTGAGCTGTGAGCAGTTTTCTTCCTAAGGAGATTTTAGGAGACCAGAATGACCATTTTTTTGTCCAGTGCAATTTTCTTATTTTGATAGTTGGAATATTGCCTATCGTATTTGTAAATTGATTAGGCAGTAACAAAGAGCTTGAAAGAATCCGAAATTGAAAAGTTTGTTTTAAATAATGCCTTTGGTTATTTATTGTGTCCTGGTGATTCAAAGATCATATATTGATCTGAATAGAAAAAGAATATGAAGGATAATAAGTGCAAGGAAAATCACAAATGTGTTTCACACACTTGTTTTACCCAGCAAGCATGATTTCTGTGCACATTAATGTCAAAATTCCAATGCTGTGCACTATTGACTAGAGAGAATTGTGGTTGCAAGTGGTTTCTGAAGAGAAGACAGTAATCAGAGCATAGTGAAAACATAATTTTTGGCATGTGAGGAGCCCACTTTACATCAAGGGTTTTTTAAGGGATTTTCTTTATATTTAATAATTGAGTTATGCAATAGATACCTGCAGAGGACTTCAGATAGAATAATAGGAATCCTGTAGTCATTTGACTCATATCCAGCAAAAGTGTCTTATCTCAGAAACCCCATGGGGAGGCAAGACCCACAAAATCTCTGTAGCAGGAGTCTCATTTGGGGGGCTTGGAAGGGGCAATAGGTTGCTCCTGTTGATGTGTATCTCCTTATGGAACTTACAAGTTTGTTCTGTAACCAAATTTTTGCCCTTGGGTAGACTTCCTTCTCATTAAGAGCCAAAGATGCTGGTCAGATCTATTCACTCTGCTGGTTTTGGTAGGTTTTAGAACTCAGTTCTTTGTGATAATTAGTCTTTATGTGGTTCTTTCATCAGGTCCCCTCTGTAACAAATAAATATAGCAGAGTTCTCAATATGACTGATATATACATCTCATCAATATATGGTCCTTTTTACATGCAGAAAAAAAAAATCAATATGCTTTAAATTATTCTTGCTTTCATTCCAATAGTCTTTGGCATAGTTAAACCTTAACAAGTTGCAATAGGCAAATCCGTAATTTAATTTTCTGAGCAGGCAGAAATGAAAGGAGAAGGAAGCAGCTGTAGCTGCAATGCCAAAAAACAAAATGGCATTGAAGATGGCACTGGTGCAGGTCCTTTAAGTGAATACATATTTTTGCACTCTTAGCTGGTCTATTCAGGTGTTCTATAAATGGGGTAAAATTACTGGCTATCATACTACTTCATTCATCTTTCTGGCACTGTTCATTCCCTTGTTCTCTTGTGCTTGTTTTGTTGTGTTTTGTTTTGTTGTCTTGGTTTGGTTTTTTTTTTTGGGGGGGGGGGGTGTGGGGGTTTTTTTTTTTTTTTGTTGTTGTTGATGTTGTTTTTTATTTAGATTACAAGCCCTATAGGATCTTTCTATTCAGTGTTTGTGCAGCATCAATCACTTGGTCTGTAGTTAGATGTTATGCTGAAGGTAGTAGTAATAATCTCAATAACAGTAATACCGTAAATAATTGTTAGCAATGATAAGTCAATGTTTGGCAATTCGGCTGTTGCTTTTTATGGCTAGAGTAGCTGATCATGTATGTTTGATAGCACTAGTATGTCTGTGGGCCTTGGATTGCAATTTTGTCTGTAGATTTTGAAGTGCCTTATAAATGCTGGCACCGCCAATTTTCAGTTAAGTAGATTGAAATCCGAAGAGGTGAAAATGAAAGGTCACTTAGCAAGTCAGAGCTAGGGTGAGGAACAGGTCCCCCAGTGTCTTGACTGTGAGATCCTTTGCCCCATCTTCTGCTTTTTTCTGTAATTACATGGAACCTAGCTGGTGCCTTATTATTCTCATCTTCTAGGGAGCTCTGCAGGGCAAGTGATATTTCATTACCTAGGAATGGGAAACTTGTTCATTTTCTCTCTTCAACTACTTCTGTTCTTCACAAGGCACAAATCTGGCAAAATTTCAGCTCATTGGTATACTCATATGGCTGTAAAGGTTCAGATTAGCAAGATACCTTATGTTGTACCTTAATGTTTAACTCCATAAATCACAGAATTGTAGAATGGTTTGGGTTGGAAAGGACCTTAAAGATCATCTAGTTTCAATCCCCCTGCTGTGGGCAGGGATACCTTCTACTAGAACAAGTTTCTCAAAGCCCCATCCAACCTGGCCTTGAACACTGCCAGACATGGGACATCCACAGCTTCTCTGGGCACCCTGTGCCAGTGTCTCACCACCCTAATATCTAAATTTTCCTAGTATCTAAATCTAAATCTGCCCTCTTTCAGCTTAAAGCCATTCCCACTTGTCCTGTCAATACATGCTGTTGTAAAAAATCCCTCTCGAGATCTCTTGTAGGCCCCATTTAGGTATTGGAAGGCTGCTGTGAGGTCTCATCAGAGCCTTCTCTTCTCCAGGCCGAACAAGCCCAACTCTCTCAGGTAAATAAATAATTACTATAGTAATCTTTCTGCTGATGTGAGGTCTAATGACATAAAACCTATATATAAGTGAACTGAAACTATGGAATATTGCTTATGTCATATGATTGAATAATACTTCCACTTTTCTCAGATTACTCTAATTCGTCTCCACGCATCCTAATGTGTGACACTAACATAACAGGGTTCAGATTTTTGCAAAGAAGGAAATAAGGTATGTAGAGAAGTGCAGACACCAACTGATTTCCCAGTTAACTTTCAAATATCACATGTAAGAGCATTACCATAGGTGGTACTAGGAAGTCTCAGCCATTCCTGATTGTCTATTTAACAATGGCAAAACATGGCTGCTTCTATACTTTGTGGCTAAAACAACACTGTAGTGGGTTGGCCACCTTCAGCAAGTAAGAACTCACCCAGCTACTTGCTCACTCACTCACTCACTCAGTGGGACAGGAGACAGAATAGGAAAAGCCAAAACAATAAAACTCCTGGGTTGAGATAAAGACAGTTAAGCAAAGCAAAATAAGGTGTTTACTCACTGCCTCCCATCGTCAGGCAGATGCTTAGCCATTTCCCGGAAAGCAGGGCCGCATCATACAGCCAGTTACTTAAAGCCAGAAATACGATTATTTATTTTTGTTATTTAGAAGTTAATATTCCCATTTCCTCCTCCTGCCCCCTGAGCTTTTCTTTCTGAGTATGGCATCATACAGTATGAATGTTGATCATTTCAGGTCAGCTATCATGGTTGTGTCTCTCAACTTCTTGCTCATCCCAGCCTGCTCACTGGGATACAGAGTAGGAAAAGGAGAAAATGTTGATGCCATGCAAGCACTGTTCAGCAAATGCCAAAAGACTGGTGTAGTTTTACTCACAAAGCCAAAACCCAGCACCATCTGGGATGCTCTGAAGGAAATTAACTCCATATCAACCATGTTAAAATAACATCTACATCCCAGTACAAACACTTTAAAATCCCAGTACAAGCATTTAAAAATGACATCTGTAAAAGAGCCTCTTTCTTTCAAATTAAGAGGTAGATTTATAGAATAGTTTTACAGTCTCTCTTTTATTAATATTACTGTTATGGATGTGCTTTATGCATATCATACTGTGCTTTTCATGGAAAATAAAAGAGGAAATCTATTACTTGAATGTATTTCCACATTCCTGGAATCTGGTGCACATTCTTGACTATTATGGATAATTTACTGAAGAGACATATATTGCATGATAGCTTTGATTTTTGCTTCAGGACATAATGTTACACTAGAAACTGTGCTTAAAGAATCATTAGCAGAGATTTGAAATTAGTTATGAAGAATTATGCCTTGTAAGTAATGTAGACATCTGAATTAAAGCTTGAAATGTAAATGATACCTTACCAGATACACAGCTAAGTGTCAGACCAGTGTTTGTTCATTTATGCAGGCCTTTATTATCTCTTTATGAACATTTTCACACCCACCATTCTCCCTGAGTTGATACTGGAAATACTGATGTCCAATACCTGGCTGTGCAGGTTTGGAAGCTCTTAATTCAAATCCTACTGAGCTGTCTGAAGACTGGCTGTTGGTAATTTGGCAAGAGCGTTATAGAATCCTCATGCACAGTTTGGCACAGCTTGAAGTCCACATGAGGGTAAAAAAATGTAGTGAACATGAAACCTGACTGGCCATTTTGCTTTAGAAGAGATGGCACTGTTAGGTCACTGTTAGATGTGAAGTGGATCTGCACTGGTGGAATAAATTTGCATTGCTTCCACTTGAACTATTCCTAGCTGGTGCGTATGCAGGGGACTCAAGGCTTCTGTGCTGTCATTTCTTCACCCATCATGAGCACCACACTGCTAATAAAAGCTTAAGTAAACAATAAGGAGTGAAAAAGCAAAACCTTATTGAACTGATTTTATGTCAGTGAGCTGTACAGCATATTAAATTTCTTAGATGCATGAAAATATTAGGATCTTTATTGCTCAATTAAATTATGCTTTTTGCATGCTAACTCTGCTTTTTTAAAAAGGGGCACCAAAAGGCTAAAAGAAAAAGACAGAAAATGGGCTCAAAATATACAAAATTTGCAAAAGACATTTCCATGATAAAATGTGCTTAACACTTGAGTAAATAAACAAAACCAATTTATTTGCTGAGGTTAAAAGATTAAAAGCATTAAGCAAGCCTTTCATCTAGAAGTTAATATCTGTTCCTGGAAGTGATAAAAAAAGATGTCTGCATCAGCATTTGAAACATTTAAACACCTTCAATATTTATATTGATTTAAGGAAACACCTGTTTGATGTTGGCACTTCTTTTATCATCTTACTCCCTACTCAGTACTATTTCTCAAAGGAGGGGTGGATTTAATTGCCTGGATTGTCATTTTGGTTTTAATTGTCATCTCTATGCAATTCCTTTACTTTCCAAATATTCATTGGTTTTTTTTTCACTGCTAACAGATGATGAGTAAAATTTTTCAGAACAAAATGATAAAATGGTGTTTGCAATAATAAACTGAAAACAACAGCAGTTACTAGTCACCTCACATTAGCTAATCTGCAGTATTCTCACTAATACAAAAACATAAATAATTCTGTAGGCCTTAATGTTTAGAAAAGATTTTTGAGTTCTAACAAGTGCACCAGTTGAAAGTATTAAACCACTGTAAATTCCTTTTTTTATTAAAAGAAATAATAAAACCCAACAAAGTAACAAAATAATTAGTGAGCATGAGCTCTCCAATCTACTTTGAAATGAATTCTTAACTTTTAACTTAATGGTTATTATCTTATTCCTTTATCGGTCTTTCTAAGGTGATGTTTGAATCATATTGCAGGTTTTGTGTGAATCCATGCTATATGATCTACATCATTTGTGCAAGGAGTGCATAGTTAGCTATCTTGTGCTAAGATAAGCATAAGAAAAAAGAAAAGAAAAAAAGAAAAAGAAAGCATATCAGAAATCAGGTATTTCTGATTTGCATTGTTTCATCCAGATAGTATGGTTTTGTTTATTTTTTAATAAGCATTTGTCATTTGCATCAGGAATGCTACAGTGCTCTGCTCTCTACTGCATGCACCTTGAGATTTTATGCTTTGCTTTGTCATCTGTCTGCCAAAAGCCAGTATAATCGTGGGGCTCGGGTGTTACATTTAACACTTTAAATTTTTTTTCCTTCCATCCCATCATTCTTATTTTTCTTTTTCTGTTGGAGGTGAGTCAACTCTATTTTCATATTACTCTTGGTAAGGAAAACAACAATTGCTGTACTTTTCAGATGATGCATCTAAGCAGGCTGCTTCAAGCATATTTAAATTCACTCACTAGCTTTAGAAACACAGCAAGAAAAGTTCCTTTGAAGCAGAGAAAGAAAATGTAATAGAGTTTCTCTGTTTAAGTGTATGCATATTCACACTGCAGAGCATGCATTTGGTAGCGCTGTTAGCCAGTGTTACTAGGGGTCATGCTCTAAACCCCTTGCCTCCGATTGTTCTTTTGTAGATTTAAAAGGAAAGAGGCATACTGTTTCCTCGCTCTTTCTTCCAGTGTTCTCTTGAGCAGAAATAGTCCTTCTGTGCCTGCCTAAAGCAGAGTACCCTAAATTTTTCATTATTATTGAGACCCTCTTATAGTTTCCTTGACCTGTCTGTATTCCTTGTAGACTGGCACAACTGTTAAAGTGGCCCACCTTTGACAGTACTATAAAGTTCTAAATATGCCTTTTTACTGTATACCATGACCCTGTTTTATTCAGATTGTCCTGTGATTTTTTATTCTGATAAAAAGTCCTTTTCTGTCACACCACGGCTACCATGCTCTATTGCACCTCCTCTCAGTGTAGCAATACTAAAACGGGAGTTCTCAACTATATTGTCAATAGTCTCAAAGCCCTCAGATTCTTTCTTCTGGGAAAGCCTACTTTAATTACCAGTAGGAACTGCAGTAATTCATATAGTGGCATATGGTACCTATTAGTCATTCCTGGAGCTTTTAAATAGATTAGCTTCCTCTTTGACTGTTCCCCTTGAATAAACCTCTGGATGAAACATGGTCTTGAACTTCTACCATTATTCAGCTTCTAAACTTTCCCTGGCTGTTAGTGAATGGCTTTTAGATCTAGCATGTTTAATTTGACATAGTGGAGTTTGGGATAAGATGGGCAGGGGAAAAATGTCTAGGTGAGAGGGAAGAAGGTCCTGCATTCCAGGATAAAATAGTAAATTTCTTGTAGCTCTTCTCCTCTGAAAGCTGCTGCATCTGCTAAGATCAATGAAACTAAGACTTCACAGATTTGTTCCTTGGGGAGAGGAAGTTTTCTGCAGCTGTGCTGCAGTTTGAAGCTACACATTATGAGGTTCTCTTCGACTGTTATTCCATAGAGTCCTTACTCACTTACTGTCTTTTTGTGGGTTTCTACTGCACGAATTTAGGAAAGGACTCTGATATTCTTTTTACAGTTGCAACTGCAGCTGTTTTCCAAGATCTCTAAATTTCTGTGAGTGATCATTAAGTTGTGGTTCTTGGAAGACATTCCTAGTAACAGATGCAAGGGATTCCAGAAAGTAACATCTTTGATTCCAGATTTTCAGTTGGAGAGCAAAGACGTACTCATTTCTTGCATGCTGAAACATTCCATTCACATGGAGATTTCTGAGCATTCCAGGGACCATTAGCTATATTACACTAGCTAAAATTAGCAGATTTAACTGTCAGTATTCTCTTTGTGTCAGATACTAATATTCTGCTGTATCATTTTTCTTGCAATTGAGGCATCAAGAGTCTACAAAATTCGCAAACTCTTTAATTGTTGCTGCTCACTAGGAATGGAGTAATGCTGTCCTTAATGAGGGGGACACCTTCTGAAGTCATATCAGTAGATGCAAAGTATTGTTCCTTTCTTCAATAAAATCCTTGTGTACCTTAAGCCAGTAACTTCTGGTGAGCAGACCATATGTTTTAACCAAATTAGGTTATCTTCCCTGTGAAACAGATGGAAAGTTCTGGGGGGGTTTGGCATTACCACCTTCTGAAGCTTCTTCCCTCCTTCTTCAGTGCCTTTCTCAGGACTGTCAGCCATGTTTGCGCCTCCAGTGTAAAAGAACTGGTTAGAATTTCTTTCTCAGGGGAAGGAGCTCCACAGCAACTATTTCTGGTTGCAGAAAGGAGCAGAGAGTGAAAAGCAGCCTTAGATACTGAAAAATTATTTCTCTTTATCAGAAAACTAACATGCAGAAGATGATCTCAATGAGTTATTCCATTGCTCTAGAAGGATGATGAGATCACATCTTTTGCCCTTCAAGAGATTATTAAGTTGTTACATTGGATTATGTCTAATATTGTAATCAGAGTGGGATTGTTACCAAAGTAAGATCTTTCTTTTCATGGCAACTAGTATCTTTAAAAAGACTTTGGCTCTGATTGTTCATAGAAGGCTATCATTATACTTTATACTTGATATATAAAGAATGGCTTTTTTCATCAACTGCGGAACCCTGTCAGCCTCATTCTAAATGTCTTAGATTTGCTGAGTTTGATAGCTGGTTCACTGTGAAGTGCTTGGTATTTACAATAGCAAAAATTGACTTGATAGTAACCTCTTTTTGGTAGCTAGAACCTCTTTAGTAGAAGGAGCTTTGTTCCTCTCTTTTCAATCTCTTTTGAATCTTTTAACACTAGCTAGCATTAAAGTCCTGCCTTACTTTGATGTGTCATGTGATTGTACAAGTGTACCTATGTATACAAGTCTTTGAATATGATGTTTGTAACCATCATGTCTTTTCATCAGGAATCCCTTAATGAAAAAATAAGCATCAGTCAGACCACTAGTTGCTTGATATAAACTACAGTAATTACTGTAATTAATATTCACAGTTCCACATGCTACTGAAAGTTACTAAGTCACATCTGCAGAGGTATGCCATTTTCTTTTCTTACTTTGTTCAGGATGATAATCAAAGATTTTTTCCTTTGAAACTGAAGAATCGATTTGACCGGACCAGGAGCTCAAGGATTATACGCTTTGAGCAAGTTCAGCATGCCTGAAGATATTTTTGTCAAGCTGCTATAACATATATTGCAGAGCAGCAAATCTATAAGGTGATAGGCAATAGTACTATCATTCTCCTACGTCAAATAATGATACTGGTTTTTTGGACAAAGATATCTGTGGTCAAATACTATGAATTGTAAGTTTTCAATCTTTTCATGTCAATTGGCTTACCTATGTTGTCATGGAGGCTTGCAGATAAATGGTTGCGTAAAGATGTAACACAAAATGCAACTTTTGTGTTTTATTTATGCTTTAATTCTGACAAAATTATCTACAGAAATTGATGTTTGTTTCCTCTGTTTACTCTGGGAGATGCAGACTCTGAGGTTTTATCTTTCTCTTCATTTACAGTGTTGATAAGGTGCATGTTTCCATGATTCCTCCCCTCATGTCTGTATCCAAGAGAGTACTAACAAGGGGCATTGTCAGAGGTGTCCCTTAAATATGTTTGTGAGCAGTGAGATCTTTTGCAAACATATGGCTTGGCTAATCATGGTAGCTGTTCAGCATACAGGTTTTTCCCTCAAGTCCAATAATTGTGTTTATATTCATAGATTGTCCACAGCTTCTTTCTTTTCCCTGCTGGACTGAATCTTGTCATTGCTCTCTTTCAGTCAGTTATAAAAACACTGGAAGGTTTGAGTTTTGCCACACAATTAAAAAGCTCTTACAGCAGCAATGGTGTAAGTGCCACATTACATTGAACATGGAATATGGCTTTGTCATCTGGAGTTGCATCCTAAATGGGCTGAATTCTCAGGTCCTGTATGGGAACATAATGCTTCTGTAGTGGGCAAGAGCACTGTAGGGAACGTCTCTGAAGAAGAAGATGCTGTCCTTCAGGAAATGATACCAGATATTCCTCAACCTGAAGACCCGGTGCCTGAACTACTTAGAAAGCCACTCAGCAGTCATAGGCTAAGTTTCACTCTGAACTGAGTTTTTAGTGGTTGGAAGAGTCTTGTCAAAAACAGCCTGGTATAGCTGATAAGAATTTCATGACTACATGCCTGCCTTAGTAGCTGAGATTTTCTTCAGATAGATTTGTCCAGCTAAAATGAGTTTCCCTTTGACTCCTAAAATAATATTCATATTTAAACAGAGTCGAAGAATTGGGTGTAAGAGAATCCATATTATTTAAGACAATCCATATTATTCTCTTTACAAAAATATAAATACATATTTAAACAGAAAGATACAGATATGTGCTTATGCAAGAAATTATTGCCTCAGACACAGATAATTGGTCTTGTGCAATCCTACTTTGCTATACACTCCAATATTGTATTCCAACAAGAGGGCTTTACTAAAATATGGATTATTAAACAGAAAGTACAGTTGTCACTCAATACTGAATATTTGGCTCCTCAATTTGAACTCAGGGATGAGAAAACTGGATAATTTTAACAGTTGTTTAAATTATCACAATAAAGCTGCTGTATTGGTAAAAGGTCAGGGGTTTTTATAAGATTTAAGCCAAAGACTTTTGAAAGTACTGGTGAATATTCAATCTTAATTCATGTAGATATTAGAAGCTGTGTTTTTTATTCAACAACTGAAAAAGTGATATCATTAGGCCAGGGCTTGCTCTTTCATTTCGGACCAATATCATCTAATTTGCTCTAATAATCACATCTGTTTTTTCAGCATTGCTGAGTATAAAATGACTTCTGCCTCATCTGCATATGTCTCTATGGCCATTCCAATATATTCTTTCATAATCATATGAAATTAGAATGCCCCATAAAGTCCTTCAGATTTCTATGTCAAATTTTGTGAGGGATGGGGTTTTTTTCTTGAATGCTTTTGAGAAGTGGAAAAGGTGCTAAAGCTGTGAAAATGCAAGTTGTTCAAAGTACAATGGTTTTTCTTACTTTCTTCATTAACTTTCCATTGCCAAAAACTTAGAGGTAAATTAATAGTATGCTGATTTTGCAAGCAAAAACTTGGCTAAAAGGGTATCATTAAGTCATATTTTCTGTTTTTCTTTTTTTTTTAATCTTTTCAGAAACATCGTAGTTCGTAATCAGTTGAGGTTTTTTAACCTACTTTCATTTCTTTCCCAGTTCTCTGATATATGGCTTATGCAGGTATCTATGGCATTATGAAATTAGCTTTCAGAAACTAAATAGATTGCACCATTTCAAGCTGTATTAGCAACCTTCTATGTTAATTTCTTGAAAATAACAAAGAAGTGATATAGTCTGATGTACGCAGCATCTGTTCTTGCTATTTATTTTTTACTTGTCATAAATACTATAGGCAATGTGTAATAACTTGCGCTGAGGTAAAACCAATCTTAATGAGACAAATATGTTCTCAGCACTTAGTAATGGCATCCCAGTCCTTCAAGTTAGCCTATATTTGTGCTATATTTTTTTCTGTCTTAGAAATTGCATCTCAATTTTCTAATCCAGTTCAAGTTTTAACCACTGATACCATTCCATTATTTTGTTAGGATTATGTTGGGGTTTGCCTTGATGGAAGTTTTTTAGCAAAATGAGTCATTATCAATGGTCAATGGCAATAATAGCAGGTGTTATATTAGTTGGTTAGTGGAAAGGATGGATGACATTTTTATTGCTCTGATCAAGATTTTTGGAAAAGGCTTAGTTCCCAGATATTTCTTTGAGAAATTCCTTAGCGCTATTGAAAAGTCAGCATTTTCTTTCAGATTTGCAAAATGAGCACAACAATGTTCTCACAAATATTTCCCATTATGTAATAATTTTGTAAACGTGGGTCATAATCTGTAATAATTTATAGAGTATTTTGTTTTCAGAATGTGAAAATACATGCGCATGGGATTGCATGTAGATTTCACTTTTTTTCCTTCCTTGTACAGTTAGCCTCCTAGTAACTAAGGTACTAGATAATTAGAATGTCCCAAATATTTGTATGTATGGCAAGATAAGCTGCAGACTGCCTTGGAGAATATGCATTTCTCTTCACAGAGTTGATGAATACCCAGTAAGACTTAGAAGATCAGAATCAATGCCCCGCAGGCCCAGGCTATTAACTGTTGTGATGGGTAGCTTTGACTAACAGTCAAATTCTCACACAGCTGCTCGCATCCCTCCCTCCATCAAACAAGAGGAGAAAACAGGATGAGAAAGCTCATGAGTTGATATAGAGGGATTGCTTACCAGTTACCATTCATGGAATCACAGAATGGTTTAGGTTGGAAAAGACCTTAAGATCATCTAGTTCCAACCCCCCTGCCACAGGCAGGGACACCTCACACTAAACCATGTCACCCAAGACTCCATCCAACCCGGCCTTGAACACTGCCGGGGGTGGAGCATTTACCACTTTTTTGGGCAACCTGTTCCACTGCCTCACCACCTTCACTGGAAAGAATTTCTTCCTTATATCTAACCTGAACTTCCCCTGTTTAAGTTTGAACCCATTACCCCTTGTCCTATCACTACAGTCCCTAATGAAGAGTCCCTCTCCAGCATCTTTGTAGGCCCCCTTCAGATACTGGAAGGCTGCTCTTACGTCTCCATGCCATCTTCTCTTCTCCAGGCTGAACAGCCCCAACTTTCTCATCCTGTCTTCATATGGGATGTGCTTCAGCTCCCTTATCATCCTCATGGCCAAGCAGCAGTACGGAGTATGGGGGTGGGGGAGCGAGGAGTGAGGTTATGGTTACAAGGATAGTCACTCACAAAGACTGAGTCAGTCAGATCAGCCAAGATAATGCTTAGCAAGCTCAACGCTCAGCTTGCAGTTTCTCAGAACAGAAAGAGAAGCTTTTCTCCTCCTCTTATTTCACACATTTTCCTGTTCACATATTCTCCTACCCAAATGCTCCTATCAATTCAAAGCTTTTACTTTTTCTCTTTTTTTCTTTTTTCTTTCTCTTTTTTCTTTCTTTTTCTTTTTTTTTTTTTTTTAACATGGTAATTTTGCTGTATTACTGGTCTGAATTGAATCACTGAAGCAATCTGATGTAGAGATGGAAGCTTTCTTTTGCCTCTTTTGTCCAATGTTATAGGATAGGCTTAATACAGAGAGGATTTAGTTTGGGTTTCACTGGTTGCTCTGTTGTACGTGGAGCAGTGCTGGAGGCAGGTAGCGGATGGGCTAGGTGATTCATCAGTTTCCGTGGGGCCAGTTTTGCATGCTGCAGTTAAAATCTCATTGTATCTTACATTGTACACAGTGATTAACAGAGATACAAGTGAACAACAGGGGCTAAGCACAAGATGAATAATAAATCAGGAAGCAAAATAAAGATTGCAAACCCAAACTGAGAAATTACCTAGAAGACACATCTGTAAAATCAATACAGCCAATATCATACAATACTAACTCAGAAGTAATTCAGTATCTACATTAGTCTAATAACTAAACCAAATCCACTTTCAGTTACCTTGAACATGCTCTAAATTCAGCCGAAAGCAAAGTTCATGCAAGAATGGTGCACAGCTAACTCTAACCTGTTGAAAGTCAGATGAAGCCACTGTGCTCATCAACTAAAGCCAATTAACATTTGTAACAATCAGGGAGCTGTGTAGCTGGGACAGAAAAGGTGCCTGGTCATAGGCAACACACCTGTGAAAGCAGCTATTGAAGGGTTTCTTCTTTGATAATTTACACTGTCTTTAGTGGGCTGCCCTGGGACCAAGATCAAAAGTGAGAGCTACCACTCCTGTTACTCAGAAATCACATCTTTTGCCCCTAATATGACATTATACTATCCTGTGCTGCCTGTACTGAGAACTGCTTGCTGGTTTGCTCCTTGTTGATGGAGTGTAGTGCAACCAGGAGATAATCAAAGTCTGGCCACTGTTCTTCCAAATCTGCACATTTTGAGCCTTTTCTTGATTCTAACTCCATAACATATAGGGTTGAGTTGGTTCTAAGAGGGTTGTTTGTTTGTTTGTTTTTTCAAAACAACCTTATTTAGTATATAGCTCAGAGATGGAAGTTTAGAAATAACACCAATTAACTGTATTTGTTGACTTAATGTAGCTGTACTTCGCCTTAGGCAATTTTGATTAAAAAAACAATGTAAATTAGTGATACTTCCAGTTTGAAGGGCTGCATCTCCTTTAGCTAACCCTAAACTGTTATTTTCAATCCATTTACTTCTGACATTCTGTCCGTCCACTCTTTCTTATGCATAATGCATGAGATGAATATTTAAAGTACACTTGTGTTTTGACACTAATGAACAGTACTCGTAATACTTGTATTTTTAGAAGCTGGAATGAATAATGGTCGGGAAGACACACATGTACAGTCTAAGTCACAAGAACTAGACTTAGATTTCGCTACTAGAAATCATGTTTCTGAATTTCTATAATGAATTCCAAAATTAGCATTACCACTTAAACCCGTTCATCTACAGTTCTTTATTTATTAAATATAAGTAAAGATTAGTACCTTGAAAGTGACTGTTTTGAAATCTGAGTTTTTTTAAAAGCGCTGTTTGTTACTAAACCTGGGGACCTGAACATCTGTTTCCAGAGGAAAGATTGTTTTTCGATGGAGACCTCAACCGAGAAAAGCAGCCATTGACAGCTGAGCCTGTCACTTCAAACCCCTTTACTGTCAAAGGTGAAAAATAGATGTTTCTAGAGGACTTCCAGGTACTAAAGCAATAAGAATAATTTATGAACAAAATTCTTGGAAATACTTTAACCACTTTGAGTGAATTCTCTGAGCAAGCATGGTATAAGGATGCTAGAGTTCTCTGTATTTTATTTGGGCTAAATAGGAAAATGGAAGCACATGTTCATAAGCTGAAGGCAGAAAAACTTGTTACAAAGGTTTGAAGGTAACAAAGTATGATTCAAGTTATGACTACTCAGTATACTGGGTGTTCAGATTTTTTTCCCGAAACAGAATTATTTAGTTGGTAATGAATGGACTACTAGGTCATTTTTTTGTCTTTGAGAAGCATCACCTCAGGATTTTGGGTTTTCTTATTATGTAAAGATCATTTGTACTCACTCTTTTTTCACCGTTTTTTTACTGTTAAGAGGGCTAAACCAAAGACACACTTGTCCTTCATGTTCTTGCCCTTGATAGTTTAATCAGAGAAAATTTATTTCAGCCATTTGACATTTATTTATGGTAATGAAATTGATTCAGATTATGTAAGCTCCCAAAGCTCTTGGAGGTAATGTGCTTTTGGCTCTTTTATATATAGTAAATTTAAGTGGACAACTGGGGAGAGTAGTATCAGTAAGATAAAAAGAATGTCATGGATCTAGCTTGCAAAAGTGTAACTACAAAATAGAAATCATCAACCAGCAAAACATGCCACAAATTTGCAAGATTTAAAAATAATTCTTACTTTCATTCAAGACGTTCCATTTATTCTACAATCCTATTTCAAATCCTGTTCTTGGTCATGCCCTAATAACTCTTATAAGAGGTCTCATACTCCACCAATTGCTGTTTATTTCAGGTGAGACAAGACACTTGTGTGAGATTACATGGCATACTTAGTAAAGGCTGTTAATTCTATGTGCAATCTAACCTAAAATCACAGAGAAAGATCATAAATAAACATTATTTTTTTAAAAGTTCAGTGCACTGAATAAGTATCCCTGTACTTTGCAATTTTTTCTGTTTGTTGAATTTTATTTGCGTATGTTGAACCTTACCAGAACTTTTCAGATACACATCAGTGTAGCCAAAAATACTGAGCCACATTTCACATTTTCAGAATCTGTAGTAGCTGGCAGGTATCACTGTGAGTTGTAGCATTACTAATAACAGGCTGAGAGGCCAGCATCGGGATTTGTGTCTGGCATTGAAATGCATAAATACTTGATGCAGAGTTGCATTGTTCTACTCTGTTTTGAACTTTGTCCTCCTGACCTGATACCTGCAGCTCTTCTGCTTCATATTCTATCTTGTTAGATATCAGCGGACACTTTGGACAAAAGCCTGTTTGTGCAACTTCTGCCAAGAGCAGCGATAGCTCTAAATTCTATGAAAATCCTTCAGCAGCCTTTTAGCCAAATATCCTCTCTTCTTTATAAACTTTCTTATCTGGGCTTGACTGCTCATACAGCGCTTAGCCATAACTGTCCAGCATACTCAGTGAGGGGATTCGCATTCAGTTGTGTGATACATTGTAATCTCTAATGAAAAGATAACTCACCTTCCTTCCAATATTGTCATTACTCATATTTATTGCAGTACTGTGCATTCAAGGAGACAAGGATATAGCAGCATATACCTGGCAGTACATAGGAAATAACATATACCTTAGTATTATCATAGGTAAATAGAATTTAAGACGAGAAATATGCCATCATAAGTATTTGACCTCCTACATAACACAAGCCATATGGAACCTCCTTCAGTAACATCGTTCTCAAAAGAGAAATGCAATACAAATGGAATAAAAACTAGAGAACAGTTAATACATAAAGTTGATTTTTCATTCAGTTTAACTTTTTTTGCCATTATTTCTGTATTTTTATCGTATTTGCACCTAAAACAGTCTCAAAATCAATTGATAACTTTGCTCCCTTTAGTTTTTATTTTTATTTTCTTTTATTTTTTGTATTATGGGAAGGGCCAAAAATGAAGGGAATTGCACATGTGAGGTAGACAGCGCCCTTTCCTCACAGTACTTCTACCTATTATTAGTGTGGAAGAGATGGAAATTTCAGAAGAGATTTTGCTTCTGTGTTTCACACTTGGCAGATATTTGCAGGCAAACTGGATATTGAGAACTTGCATTACTAAGCAGTCATTGAGTATAACTGTAATACATTTATTTTTATTTTCAATCAAGAATGAATGTGTCAGGTAGATATTCTCTACAGCTGGATTGAACTAACTGTTTCGTTCCATTGACTGAATCATATAGCAGCAAATCCCAGGATTATATGATCAGTACAGCACTTAGCCATTATGAATGTCTGGGAACAGTGTGTCTTGGTCATTTATCATTATGCAATTATTCCACTTCCTCATTGACAGAGGAAGGTGCAGAAAGGGAGGAAATGCTTTTATTTTGGCAATTATCTTATTTGAAGTATATCTCACTTGACGGAATAGGGCCTTCCTTTATCACTTTATGAATGCATGACAACTGTATGACCCTAAAAGTGCTTTTGCACCATGGAAGCCTATCTGCTGTAAATTTCGTGCTCCTGTGCGGATGCGCTTGTTGCTTTAATGTGTGGTATTCCAATCAGCTCTTCTCAGTCTCTGTTAAAAGTCCGTAATGCTAATTTGTTTGATTAATTTCAAAAGAGCCCAGCCAGATTATCCCATTAAGTTAATGCTACTGATTTTTAACAGATGTTCAAAATAGAGAATGCTACTAAGGGGAATATTGTAAGAATTGCAATAGTCTTTTAGAACCTGAATTTTCATTACAATAGACTAAATTATTTAAAAGCTTCACTCTATAGGTACTCTAGTAAAGAGCTATGAACTGTGGGTTTATCTAAGATGATAATGATTTGGTTTTAAATAATGTCTAGAGGGTGTCTTTTTTTTTTTTTTAGTGTGAGGTATTTAAGTCTCTCAGCACCTTCAAAAGAAGGTCTAAGAGGCCTAGATCACTTCCTGAAAATGTCACTCTGATAGTGGCTGAGAACCTCTCTCTAAAGAGCTCCAAGAGATAAACCTTTCAAGGGCTGCCATGTGGGAAGTTGTTGGTACCTCTTGGAGGGAAAATGTGGGAATGGTATCAGAAGAAGCAGATAAATTTGGGAAATAGTGCCCCAAATAAAGCCTAAAAAAACAAACTATTAAAGCACTTCACATTCAGTAGCATCACAATTTTTTTCTAATTGCAATGTAAAGATTAAATCAGCCCAGAATATGGATCCATACAGGATTAAAATACTATTGTTTAAAAGAGACGTAAGAATTTGAGAAGTGTTGGGAGACAGTAAAAATAATCAACGAGAAAGTAATTGACACCACACTGGCTGGGGTGGTCAAATATGCACTGATAGGATTTAGAGGAATGAGGGAGAATTGGGTCAGTCCACAGTGTCTTGAGTAATAGGGCCAAGGTTGGGCAGAATGCAGTACACTTTAAAACTAAGCGTAGAGCATTTTCAAAAGCAGTTCTTCTTATGCAAGGATCTTATTTAAAAAAATATATATATTTCACAGAGCCATCTTCGAGTCACATGAGTTCTGTAAAGGACAAAGGTACCATACTTTTATATCTATGTGGAAGGCTGCACTGTGGCTAGGTGCTGCTTTGTCATTTTTTAGAGCACAGTGGAAGATGAAGATGAGATTAAGCCAGATGTCTCAGATAACATTTTAAATCAACAGAGGGTCACAAATGCAACTTAACAAACCTGTGCCTCGGGTACTTGCACTCTGAACTGTACTCCAAAGAACATTTTTGTAAAATACATGTACACAAAGTATTTTTCATGATGTAGAGTGAAAAAAATATTGTCCAGGTCCTTCCTATATATATATATAAAAATATATGTATATATATTAATCCTTCTTCCCTTTTCCTTTTAAACATCAAAATAGTGCAGTTTGTAATTTTCTTTCCCATTAAACTGAAAAGGTACAGTGCAGCAATTGATTAGTGAAGGCTGGAGTTGAAATGGAAGAAGCATTTCTCCCAGCCTGTGTATTCATTTATAACGCAGAAAGTCTATTCACTTCTAACTGTACTGGCATTTCGTGGCAGACACAGAAAAGCATTCATTATATCTACCTACTCTTCTGACTGTACAAATACATGCCTTCTGTAGTTTTGTTTCTTCTTTTTAATGATAGGGTTATTTACATGAAAATGAGTTTGGATTCTAAATGTCCATCTTATTATTTCAGTAAATGCAATGGATACAAATAGTTGGTTGCTGTGGAAATATGTATGATGTCATAAGAACATTATTGTGATTTCAAGTATTTAATAACAGGCAGGAACAGATAAGCTCTTTAAAAACGTGTCCTTTTTTATGTGACTATTCTTCACAAAACTATTACAATAAAAGAGAAAGAATATGGATTGTGTATATCTTGCATCAAAATATTTGTAAAAAGAATTTTATATAAAATACATGAATTTTCACTAGTTTATTCAACTGTTAGACCTCTCCATGAAGATTGAAAAACTCAGGCCTGTTAATAAGTAATGTTGCTCATCTCTAGGCTTCTAACTTTAAAGGTTCTGGATTTAGCCTCATGCAAGAGGATTGCCTCTCCCTGTGGGAAAATGAGGGAAAGTAGAAACCACTGCCCCCTAGTCCTTCAAAGTTGTATTATAACACTGAGGAAACCTTAGGATAAAATGCAGCTGCTACTTCCAGGATGGGATGCAGTTGGCATGCACAGAATCTATACGGTAATAGTTCCTCAGGCAACCCTGCAACCCTGGCTTATGCTAAGAGGAACTGAACAGAGGGTGGAGTGGAGCAAAGGCCCCAGGGCCAAGCTCTGTTAATCTCCTTCCAGGAGCAGGAACTTGAAGGCACCATGTACTGATAAACCATACAGTAGCTGCTAAGCAAGGAAACTAGATTTGTATTTCTAAAAGCAAACTAAGAGGATTTTATACCCATCAATAACATAGTATGTATGACTAAAGTCACTCAAGCTCCATAGACATATAGGTAAAAAATTGAAATCTGTGTTACTATGGGAAGCCTGGACAGATACAAGGGCCTCCCTACAAGGTCAGGATGAACAACACTGATGAACAAAGAACTGATAGTGGGAGAGGATGCTTTGCCCTTGTGTAGGCAGATTAAGAAACAGAGCTAATGAATGTCTAATCATGAAAGGCTATCCTTGAAGCCTATTGACAGCACATGGGCATCGTCAACATATGGCTTCACATGTCAGCAAAACATGACTAGGGTGTCCTTTTGATGAAAATGATGTAACCTTATGAAAATTAACTGATCACTCTGTACACCTGTGGGAGGGTTACAGGGAGTTACTAACCTGAATCGAAGTGTATAAATATATGAAATTAGGAAAGGGAAAGCAGAGAAGACTCCATTGTAACTTCTGGGATCAGTCAGCAGGCTGAATCTATCTTCTCCCCCTTAGGGACGCCTATTGGATAAGAACTTTATTTTGTGCATTCTAAATAACTAACTCATGCTAGCTGTTATTAATGATTACAGTCTGGTTGTGTATCACTTCAAGCTTGTTCTTGCAGACAGTTCCTATCACTGGCAATCTCTGAACCTTAATTTGTCAGGATTTTATACTCATAAAGAGTGTTATTCTGTAAACTGTTAGTGCTTCGTGGGCACTAGTAGCTGCTGGCAGTGGGTAACATATTCAGATAAAGTGAGCAGACCCACCAAGGGGATCTCCCTTATGCTGTTGGCTTGAACAAGTCAGTTGAATTGCCCTCCGATCCAGCAGGACTATTTGGTGAAGGATCCCTATAATACAACGCTAACAGACTGGTTGGGCACAAGTGTCTTAGCTTTCCTGGGGCACTAATAAGATTTCAGACACTAGGGGCTTGGAAAATCTCCCCCCTTCATGTGACAGTCCCTTAAAACAGTAATCTCTTTGGCCAGTTTAAGTTTTAGCACTTTGCTGTGGAGAAGATTGAGGAAGAAAATCAGGATATCATTGGAGAAAATTGTAGAGGACTTTGTGCCACCTGTACTTCTGCCTGCCTACACTTGCTCATACAAAAAACCTAAAATCCTGTATAGGTTTTGGACTAACCAGCTAACAAATTGATCCAACAATTTGAGGCAGCGATATTCTACATGACAAGAACTTACAGAGTCCGTCCAGTCACCTAGTACTCACCTGAAAGTTAAAGAGCTGTTTGTATTTCTTTTTATATTGTCTTTTCCAGGACATACTGCATAGGCACAATTAAGCTTTACTTCTTCCACAGCTTTCATAACCTTAGGCCTCATCTATATTAATGAAACGAATATGAAAAGATAGAGAAGCATTGTTAAACTGAATCTGTTGGTTTGGGGATTTTTTTGGTAGGATCTTCTCACTGTCAGCTTGCAAGTCATGGTATTGTGAAGGTGCATATATTGTTTTTAATTGGTGAAGCAGTTCTTGTGCTTCTGTATACAGACATGGTCAGCTTTATTTTAACATTTATCAAATGTTCATGCCAACAGCCTGTTAGAATATTTTATTGTTTCCAAAGGAAAAGACAGTTACCAGATTAACTGTTCCTTACAACAGTTGCCAGAATCTTACCTGGAAGTAGTAGGTCTGGGTGAGATAAGCTGCTCAGAGTTGAGGTCTCCAAAAGTGTGATCTGTGCTCAAAAGTATGTAAAACAGAAAGGAAGAGCTTATAACACAGAGGTCTTCTGTAAAGACCAGGAAGCATGCTGTATGCCCTACTGTGTCATCCTAGTTCTATCTCTGTATCTCCATGCTTTTCAAGGATGAGGAAGAACATTAGCCAGAGCAGACTGGAGTACAATTATTATTCTGTTATGATAAGTGGGTATGTACCTCTTGAAGGACAACATATATCTAATTTCAGTGCTAAATTCTAGATTTCAGGACTAGTGCACAGGTGGGATTTATCGGCAGTCTGATGGTAAACATGCTGTCGCTTATGGGCCCTTGTGAGGGGTAAGTGGAGGTTATATCTCCAAATTAATTCTAAGAGCAAAGGTTAGTCAAATGATAGCTATACAGTGACTTTCTTCTTTCCCCTTTTCAGGAGATAGATTTTCCTGTCCACCAAATAGTGAAAGAAAATGTTAGCCACATTCATTACGCATTTAAATACTTATTTATTGAGAATAAAATAATAACCCTTCCTAATGTGAAAAAATACATCATCTTTGCCATTTGCAACAACCCAAAACTATAACCTAGAAAGCAGTCCTTGTTTAGCAAAAGTTACTGCTTTCCTTTCCTTGGAGGTGCTCGCTGATAATCTCTCTATACTAAATCACTGCAGCCTGTTCACTCTTCCCTTTCAAGCAATTCAAATGCATTAAGCAGAGTCTATTTAAGCCACAAAGATGTTTTGATCTCATAAGAAGCTTGGCACAGTGACATAATTATAGGTAATGTCATATACAGTACATGATTGCACATAAACCACGTAAGACTATTTTAAATATTATTGTGTTAGTATGATTAAGAGAAAACAAACATGTAGTCTAAATTATCTATAAATTGGAAATCTGCATCAAATATTAGATATAAACAATGGCCTTCCTATAGGCTTTTTGCTGTTTTGTAAATTACTTCTTAGTACCAATATACAAACAAATGAACATAGTAGTCATACTTCAGCTTTTGTGTAACAACACAACAATTTTGTTAACATATGAGTAAGCAGTGTGATTTCACCCATTTACAATAACAGAGATATTACACATGTATATAGGAAGACCATAAAATGTTGGGATTTTTAATCCAGGAATGGTAAAAGAGCAAGGTGGACTCTGTTTGGGTTTTGTGGTTTTTAAAAGGCTAGTAATACAAGCCCTTTCATTTTTTTTTTCCATATCAGAGAAATAACATGGGGATGGGATCCTTTATCTCTGTTCTTTTTCTGATAGTCTGTTGACAAACTGGAACTTGGTTTCTTCTAAATGAACCTTGTAATTAGCCATTGCTCTGAACAAGCAGATCTGAAAGGATGTGTTGCAGATGTTGGTCTGTGTCATTAACTCTTCACAAATGGATTTATGGATACAGTTTATTTCCTTATAAAAGGCTGGATATTTTACCAGGTTCATTTTCCTCTGACATTTACATCCTCATTTCTAATTGCCTGATTTCTTCACCCTTACCACAACCCAGCTTTTCCCCTTTTCCTCCATGAGCTCTTTGGAAATGAACAGTGAAGGAGCTGTGCAGGTTAATTCATTCTTACCTGCAAAGTCTTTTCCTTTTCCTGCCAAAGGAGCAGTTATTAGTCAAAGCCTCGCTGGCTGAGTATCTATGCAAACAGAATAAAGGAATAGGAAAAACTGTAATGGAGTAGAAAGAAATAGAAATTAATGTTGTCCCTGTAGGCTGGTTGCGACTCAAAGGATTCACTTCCACACCTCTTCTGTATATGGTTTCAAGATGTTTTAAGATAGAAATATGTCCACCCGGTTTCTTGCTACCCCATGCCTGTAGTAAGCTTGCAAAGGCATGCAGAACTGTTAAAGTGCACACACCTGTGAACAAGGAGTAGCAAATTAGATATCTGGTGTTCTGTCCCAAAATTGGACCTGGTTTCAGCACCATAGAAGGTGTTAGAAGACATGAAGTGGCCTGTTAGTCATACTTTGATGTTCCTAGCTAAGAACACCTAGCGGAGATAGAGTTTGAAACAAGACCCCAATGGCTGTGAATTGCTCTGTTCATCTCAGTGTTCTCCTTCTCTGAGTTCTTCTGAGCCCACAATATTGCCAAATATGTCTATTACTTAGGGCAAAATCTTTACCTCTAATGCGTCTTCAGTAGTACTAAACCAAAATCTGTGTAAGCCTTTGAGCTGAAGAGATTTACTCAAGTGAGAAAGATCTTAAACTAGCTCAACCCTTTACACCCTGGCAGGCATGAAATGTAATAACTATATAAGTCAGGATTTTCAGAATAATTTGAACATGAAGAGCACCTTTTATACAACTAGCAATTCTCTTTAACTGGAGCAGAGTCACTAATTCTTTGTAGTTCTTTTGAGATTCACTTCTACAAAAATGTGCTATGGCTTCTTGGCTCGCTAAATATACTTCCCTTTCTAGTGACAGAAAGCACAAATGAAAGATTTTTGTGTTCTCTGAACTTATACAGTAGAAACTATCAAATTCCTGGGATCTCTCTCTTTTTTTCTTTTTGTTTTCTTTGAACGTGCTGGGTCAAACCAAAATTCCTATCTCTGATGATGTTCTACTGTAGAGGTGGGCACATTTTTCCCTCAGAGGACAGTAAGAGAAAGACTATGACAAGATCATATCGGGATATAAAAGCAAGTAGTGCTTCCTCCTGTACAGCTTTTCAGATGTGGCTGGGAGATAGCTCTCCAGCCATCTCAACTTAGGACACCCTGACTACGGAATCTACTTTCATTTCACTTCGCCTCCACCATTGCTACGTCTAGCAAAGTGAAATTGGAATTGCACTGAATATTGAAGCTGGGAGTTTTGTGGTTTGTTTCAGGTTTGGTTTGGGTTTTTTTGTAGTCTTCTAACCTTTTCTAAAGTGCAGTTCTTCAGAAGTATTAGCTAGTCTAGAAGCTAGTAAATGAAAATTTGAGTGTGAGCATAGGTATAGGGGTCTTAGAGTGTTAGATCAGTGAACCAAAAATATGATATCATCATGTAATAATAGATTAAAATTGTAGACTGTTTGATCCTTCTGATGGCAGTTTTTTGTACGGTAACTACTTTCATCATAAAACTGTGGACTTTCTTTATTGTAGTGTCCCACTATGTTATTTTAAAAGTTAGTGGTTTCCCTCTTGCTTTTTGCCTGTGTCTTGCTATGGTCGTGTAACAGATGAATATCTCTGCATAAAGGGCAGAGTTACAAACAATGACATGATGCAGACGGCCTTCACTCACTGTAATATGTGTAAAGGAATACTGTTATTGTCTTAAATGGTGCTGTCATATTCAGCTCCTGCTCTTGAAGAAATTTCTGTTCCTTTCAAAGCAACAGACTGACTCAAAGAATCAGTTTTGTACTGTAAAAATAATGGAGAATATGGGTATCAGAAGATGTGACATCCTGCGTTTCTCTTGAGTTTCTTCTTGGGTCATCAAAAGTTGAAAAGGTTGTTATCTGAGTCCTAGTTAAGTGTACTTTTACTACCCTGCTTGCTATGTAGATGAAATGATGCCAGTTTCCTGAAGACTGTTGGAGAGCATAATACCTGCTCTTTTGACTATGGCATGGGGAACATTCCAAGCTTGTGATGATGAAATGTTATGAATTTTCATTAAGTACGGTGAAACTACTTTTACCCTGAAGTATGAGCAGGTAGAGCAGGCAACTACCTGCCTAACAGCTATGTTCCTTGTTAGCTTTTCCTGTGGAAATCCATACCCTAAAACTACATTTGCATGAGGCTCATTACTGCAGTTTTTAAATGGAGTAAGCTACCTGGTGGCCAAAACGGACTAAAAGTGTTCACAGTTTTATGCTGCAGCTTACTATGTGTTACCCTCTTTGTGTGGGCAAGCACACACAGACATTTTTAGTTTTCTCACCATTAAGAGGAGATAACTGGATTTTTCTGTTGGTTAGTGGAGATGAATACTTGTGCTAGAGCCTACTTCTAGTTATAACCATTTTTTATTTTTATACTGCAGGGTCTAGTCCCCCAGAGCAATAAAATGTTACATTCTTTATTTGCCTTAGGAGAGCAAATCCTTCACTGTACCCCACCCACAGCCAAGAAGCAGTAGCATAAGTGGCACATAAATTTGTGTGGTGGCTGTTTTGGCTAATGGGCTTGGTTCCTCTGGCTACATACATCATGTCATTAGAGTGCTTTCTGTAACCCGTAGTGTCTTGAATCAATTTCAGATAATGTGTAGAACACAAAGCCGCGTGTCTTATCACTAGTGATATGTGTCCACTGTCCCTAAGTCCATTTCTGAGTCACCTATCATGCTGGTTTTGCATGAGATCTCCTGAAAACACTATAGTGTTTTGCTTCTCTGATTCAAGAAAAAGAATTGGTGTGTAATGTGGTTTAATAAACGAAGTTATCACATTCTGCTTTAAAGTGCCATAACTACTGATCCATGAGTAGTCTCTCTGCAGCTTCATGAGTCCTGCTTTTTCTCACATGCAGACTGTCTCACATTTTCACACCAGTGTCTTGAACATCATTCCTTGTGGTCTTTTAATTAGCTATGTCATTTAAAGTACCTAATTTCAGAAAGAAAAAGTTAGAAGATATTTTTAAGGTCAGATTCATTACATATCAAGGTATAGCTCTGTCTTGAGAGGACTGAGAGAAAAAGAAAATGGTACTGAAAATCATGCATATCAACATGGAATTGCTTTTTTAAAATAATACATAGCGATTCCACTATTGAAAGGTAAAGAGAACTTGGGCCTGGATACAGAGTTAGAACTATAGGGGGGGTCTCATTTTAATGTTTCTGGACTGGTTTATTTTTTCATGTTTAATGCCTGTTAACAAAAGTCTTATAATCATTTAAAGTAAATAAAAATATGGAACCACAGAAAACAAATAGAATTTTTGCATTACCCTACATGTATATGTTGCTAAATGTTTTAAAATGAAAAACATTAGCTAAAGTATCGAAAAAACAATATTATTTCAGTTACTCTAAAGATCACTTTAACAGTTCTTTCTTCTGTAGACATTTTAAGACTCCTTTTTATAAATTGCCTTTAGCCCTTTTTATTAGCTTTGGTTATAGCTATTTGCTCTGTTAATGGATTTTATTTGTTTCTGCTTGTGTCCCAAAACCAAATTACTGTAACTAATGTACCACTGTAACTTTTCATAACTGTCTGCTGCTGAAAGCAAAAACCAAATTCATCAAGTCAAAATATTAACACTTCTATGTCCTATTAAATATCAAGTCAAAGAAAATTGTGCAAATGTCTACAGGACTCAGCATTAAACCTACAAAATTTAATGTGCTGTAGCAGATTGAGATTTGACACAATTTCCCTCTGTGGAAATTGTCCTCACTATTACAATACCCATACTAAGCATCAGAACTGGGATATAGCACAACAGAAACGAGCCCCATTTGGAACATATGTTACTATTCCAGCAAGTCAAGAAGTTTAGTAACCAGAGTAGTAACCTGCCTAGAAAACTTTGGGGCTGCCTATGTGGTCACAGAAATGATGCTGTTTCTTCATGTTTAACAAGCTCTCTTCTGTGTTTTTCATTTGTGAATCTTTTTGGCTTTCCATACAAATAGACTTACTGAAGTATTAAGGAAATGATGGATATGCCATCAGCTTTGAGTGTCTATGCAGGTGTTACAGTAATTGATGAGAAAGAAAATGGCTTTCCAGCTCATGCAGCATTGGAATAATGTGGCGTTGTACGCAAGAGCATATTAGAAATTGGAGTGAAGGTTTGGGGTTTTTGGTTTGGTTTGTTTTTTTCTGTCTCTAGCTCTGATTATGCTGGGCAATACCACTGAGGAGAATTAACCCAAAGTCATCTGTGTCCAGCTTAAAAAATGTACCTTGTTTTCTGTTTCTGAAAGAGGTTATATTATTGTAGGTTGTCCAGTATAAAACCTTGGTTCCCACTAGTTTCACTTTAATTTTTAACAAATGTTTTTAGAAATGCATTCTTACGTATCACTGCAGTACAGACTGCAACACAGGAGAAGCCAGAAGGCTGGCACTTATTATGCACTTACCATAACATGCAAACAAGGGAGAAATTGCTGCAGATTAGAAGACAGTAAAAAGTAAACATATTCCATGAATAACCAAGGATGATATTGCTTATGCATGAAGGCTGATGTGGATACCTCAAGCAAATTTGCCCAGATGCTTTTGAATAGAAACAGTTGTTTAGGATTTTATCTTTCTTGCATTTTATCTTCCTTGATCTTTCATTTACATTCAGGCATTTCAGAGCATGGCAAGTAAGTCTGGAGGCAGTGGATCCTTATGGGGCCCATTTTCTTTATTCCAAGTATATTAAAGAGAGCAAATCCTAAATTTGACTGGTAACAGAAAAGGGGACATAAAAAAGTAGTTTAAAGTTTGAACTGAATTTTCTGAAAGAGAAAAAAAAACCAAACCACACAACACTGCTTAATAGTCTAAAGTTGGGCCCTTGCTGCATATTTTTCAGAATATTTTATGTGAATAGTTTTGCACCGTATTTTGTAATGTAAACTCTAATTTTAAGCTTATGCAGATGTCTTTACTTTTTAATTTTTCTTTTGTTTCTAGTCTTCATAGATGCCTGTGTATATGCATGTATTTTATATGTATGTCAGATTTTAGAGATTGTCTATTAGCAGTAATGACAAAACATCCTGTACATATGGCTAGTTGTGCTAGGGTTCACGAGGCTCACTGGCATAAAGCTGATTTTCATCAAGTTTGGATGTTGTAGAATAGACTGCTTACAACCAGATTATCCCAAGTTTGGTAAAATGTAATTCACACTTACTACTTCTATAAGGCTCAACTCTTGTTGGGCATGCTAAAATTAATACAGAAAGTTACAAGCAAACTTAAGAGGAAATGAGGAGTTAAAGTTAATGCTCTCTATTTATGAAGCCAAAGAAACATTCCTATGGAGCCAGATCTTGCTAGTAATTTGTTACCCCTTTTGGGATAACATATAACTCTTATCCTACAGTTTTCTTGGCCTGGCAGGACAAGGTGACTGATAGCTCTTAAAAATGCACTTTTTTTAAGAGCTCCAGGGGGTTATATTTTAAACATGCCCTTTCACAAACAGAACTGTCTAAATGAGAGATGTTTCAATATACATTTTGGGTGCTTTATTTCATTGGTTAAAGAACAACATATTTACATTTTCTTCCCTTCTGTACCTGTGACATCATTTAGTTCACAGTGACCTATTTAATTCAATATTTTGTTGAAATCCTCTGTGGCTACATTGGCTGTATGTACAGCTTATGAAAATCTTTGGTGTAAGAACAGCCTAGCCTCCAAATACCTTGTTAAAATATCTTCACTACAATTTTGCAGCACTTTAAAGACTTTTCAATCCAACAGATTGGTACATAACAAGGCAGTGTGTTTTATCACCTTTCAGCCAATTAAAAATGTTTTCTAACGTTTGAAGTGCAAACCATTCCTGTTTCTGTCACACCAGCCAGCAAATTTCCAATCACCAAGGTATGTCAAGACCTATTTTTCTCTTTCTCATACTACTGTAGTACAAAGGCCCTTAATATAATCAACTGCACCATTGTAACAGTGCTTATCAGAGCAATCTGTGTGCAGAAGGTTGATATGGGTTTTTTTCTGCAAGTTGAAGGCTAAATTATTGGCAGTGAGCAGGGTGGGTAATTGCATTATTTTATTCCTCAGTTTCATGGAAAACAAAAATTACTTCACTGGACCAATAGGTTCAAACACCCCAGTTTTTAGACTGGGGAGTGTCTTCCATTCTGAGGCTGTAGATCTTGAGGGAACCTTGTCTTAGTCAGTGGTTCTTAATCTGTAAACAGGCAAGTAGTGGCCCAGCTGGACAACGGTCCTCAGGTGGTCCATAAAAGTATTACCTACTTTTAATTAACACATTAATGTTAGAGTTTTAAATTAAAAGAAATTTGGAAGATAGGTAATCTATAATCCAGGAAGTTTGGGAAGGACTGATTTTTAAATCATTAAAATATAGAGGGTGGAGATTGAACACTTAGGTTTCAATTCATATTTATTCCATAGTGGTATGGTTTTTTATGTGATGAAGTATCTTTTCAGCTGTAAGAATAAAGGCAGACCGTCAGAATTTATTTCTCTAGTTAAGTACTTGTGGTGTCTTTTTTGCAGCAAATGGGTTTGTATTTTATTTGCTTTTGGTTTTGATTTCAGAAGTCCAGCAGATTATGAACATGCTTTTCATTTAGATGCCCTATCTGCTTCCCTAGTCTGTTCAATATCCAATATTGAATATCCAAGTAGGTGTTAGGAACCAAAGATGGGCAAAGGAGGAAAATGTTCACTCTTGACTTGGCAGCTTACAATCTACATTAAGGATTAATGGGGACATTAAGCAATTAGTGTTATCCCTGCCTTCCCGAAGTTTGTAGTGATGGGTCATGTAGTTCTTTTAGAAATGCCAGCTGAATGTTTCTATTGCTCCTCAGAGCCATCTTTCATGGACTTGTAGTATCTTTTTGCCCTTTTGTGTAGCTGAGTCACAATTTCACTGCCAGGGAATCCTCTGTCCTCATCAGCTTCTGAATCAAAATCTTTGAACTGTAGTGACAAAGATCAGTATTCTGATTTCATAGATTTTTAGATTTAATTTTAGGGTATGTAAATAATTTAGTCTGATACCCCGTATGTCAGAGAGCATCATGTTTTGCGCATTTGCATGTGTATTGCCTCTGAAACCCCTATTCTGGCAAAGCATGACTATTTGACAAAAGCACACCTTTCAAAAAGGCACTGGATTTGTATTGTGAAGTCACAAAGGGAGTACCAGTTTTCTTGCTGGTTAGTTCAAGGTTAATCAGCCACCTTCTTACAAGAGAAATTGTGCTTCATTGTTGCATCCTCATTTGGATTTGCCTGGCATTATCTTTCACCAATGGTTCTCATCAAGTACTTCTCTATTGTAGTATCATGTGCTATCCAGGTTGGGTTTTTTATTCCTGATGAAGATACTTACCTGTTGTAATCAAGTCAGTTCTCAATCTTCTTTTTCAATAAGTGTAACAGATTAAGTCTGTCAATCCATCATTGTAAGACATTTTCTTTATCCCTCAATCATTCTTGTGGATCTTTTCTCCGCCCTCTTCAGCTTCCTAACATGCCTTTAAGATTAGGGATACTACATAGATATGGATTTTCAGTGTTAGTTTGTAGCTGCTGTATATAAAGCTGAAATAACTGCTCGTTCCAATCACTTTACAATCCACTGCTCATCCCTATTAATTGAAATACCTGTAAAAGTGTATGTTTATGCAGCTAAAGCTCATGTTCCCATGCTTTTCCATACCATATCCCTTTGGACTTAGCTACCCTTTCATTGCTGGAAAAGAAGAGTCTTCTGAGATATTAGTAGCTACTAATATTAGGTAACAACTGAAACCATCATCTCAAAATTTGTTTGTTTTCTATTGGACTTGCAGTACATACAAATTTTCACATTTCATTACTGTAACTTCTGTTACATAATTCAGCAAGCATGCTGCCTGCATGCTCCAAGGTGTCTCTAAGACTTCTAAAAAGTACTTGTTTCTTCCACTTCATGTTATCTTTTCCTGTCTAAAGCTGCATCTAAGATGCATTTCTATAAAACCTCTCTTAGAAGCATATTTATTTACTAAAACCCTCATAGTTAAGCCATTAAGATGCGCTATCTAGAGCTGACTCAATTAATTTATGGGATTAGGCCAAAGACTAGATATGCCATGCCACAGCACAGGTAAATTACATTGTCTTCACTTTATATGCATTTACAGTGCCTTACGAACTTACACTGTTTTGCAGTTACCTTATTTCATCTCTGATTGAAGAAGGTTAATAACTAGAAATGATAACATAATAAACAATATAAAATAACATCAAAAATGAGTGGGGAAGTTATGAAGCACAGCAGTCCTTGCTGTTAGGAAAATTTTCAAGACCAAGTGAAGAAGAAGAAAATGAGATGGCTACAGCATTCTACAGGGTCATAGGCAATAGGATAAAAGTCCAAGTTCTAATGAATTTCATAACTCCATGAGCATGTTGGGAAACAACCCTTCCTACATGAGACTGTATGTTGGGAAGAGAAGAAATAAGGAACATCTCTACACAAAGTATACTATGGAAATGGAGTATCAGCTTTCATTTGCTAGCTCTTCCATATTAGAGTTAGGGATGAAAAATTATACAGGATATGTTGTGAAATGGCTTTGTCTCTTTATGTTTGTCAGTATAGCTTGACCAATATTTTATTACATTTGCTGGCAAGTAATGTAGAAAGAAATAAACCTGAAGAAGTGTATTTCCTTTTCAACTTGGAAACAAAAAAGTTTCAGTTGAAAATGAATATTATAGGCCATTAAAAATGTTGTTCATTTACAGTGACAATTGTAGGAAAATTATGGAGTTCAAAAATTCTGTGTATTTTTTTTCACAATGATAATAGAAAAATCATCACAACATAAAGACGTATTATCCATCTGTGTATTCCACTCTTTATTTTTTTTTTGAGATCTTGGGTTTTTTTGTGTGTTTTTTGTGTTGGTTTTTTTTTTTTTTCACAAGAACTGTTTAATCTGAAATATGTCCGCGTTTGAACTGGTAAATGAAGTATATTTTGTGGAAGTATTAATGTTTAGGTTTTTAAACTTTAAACTCTCTTTTACATGTACCGAGATTTGAGAAGGGTCCTGTTTATTTGCATCAAGTTATCACTCAGTAGATCAGCAAAATGAGAATTTGAGGCATTATAAATAGTTTAATAAACAAGATTAGAGAATAAAGAGAAGAGGGAGAAGACATTTTAAATATGCCATCCTTTAAAGATCACTTTAAAGAAAGTATCTAACTAAATGCTTTTGCTGATTCTTGTGTGTTTCTGTCCTTGTGGTCATTTTGGCTTCAGAAGAATTTGGACACCTCTTTAAAATTCAGAAAATATTTAGAACAAGTTCTTTGCAAAAAAAAAGTATTTTCTGCATTACTGAGACTTGTATAATATAAGTTATTTCTTTGGACATGTATAATAGATCCCCACCAGAGAACACAAAATAACAGCCAGGAAATCAGAGTGCATTTTGGATGGGTTTATTAAAAGCTATTAATATTCAGTAGAGATTATCAGGATAGCAGTTATTATCTATGATGTGCCTTTTCACCAGTCAAGAGGACTGGCTTGATAGAAGAGGCTATAAAACCCCTTGTTCCTACTGAAGGAGCAGGTCCATTTGGCACTGGAATAAACCCTCTCCCCAGGCAGGTCATAAGAAATTATGGGATCCTACGAAGGGGTGCCAGATCAAAGCAGTAGTCTCTTCCATTCCACATCCCACTTGATTGTGAGTGGCACTTTCCCTTTTGTCCTTGTATCCTAGCACTTTTCTGCACAGGCTTTTGCTGCCCCAGCCAGTCTGGCTCACTCATTGTTTCAGCACTTTCCATCGTCAGTCACAGTTGTGTAGAGTGAGTATAAATGCTGCCTAATCAGAATGCAACTACTCCAGTCACCAAAATGACTACAGAGGTTGCAGGGCAATGAATATTCAGTACTTCTGCCTGTCTTTTTGAAACAGGGACTTCTCCTAGTCCATAGTCCCATTTCCACATTACCTTCATCTGGACAATTAATACCCCTTGCTCCAGGAGGAAAGGGGAAGGAAAAGAGTGAGAGAGCAAGTGAGCGTATTGAATCTAAGCATTTTTTTTTCTTTCTTCTAATACCTGTCTTTTATAATTTAGGTTGTGAGCGACATTGAGCTCACCCTTGCATTAGAGGCATTCCTCCAAGACTAAATTTTTAAGTATCTTTAATTACAGTTAGTGAAGGTAAGACATGAGTATTGCTTTAATCTTCTAGATGGTCTTGCGGATTAAAATTAGATTTATACATTTGCATAATAAAAGTAATGTTGTGAAAGAAAGCAGTTCAAGTATGTGAGAGGTAATTGCATTTGTATGACTTGCCTTGGGGCAACCCTTATTGGATTGAGCTCAGCACCAGCCATTATACCACTGGAGCGTTTTGCATTTTTATGTAGCAGTGCAATAGAATTTATATTTTATGCACAATTAGTCTTGTATTGATGTATAGTTTGTAGGTAGGCTTAAGCTATAAAACGGAGTGTCTCTAATGCAGCTTTTTGTTGGTGAAAGGGAAGGGAACAGACAAAAAAAACCCAAGTTTGTGAAGGCAGTGGAATTCCTAGGAGTCCAGCAACATTAATACAATTCTACAGTTTTCCATCCAGTAGCCTGAAGTAGCAATTTTCTACAGTAACTCCCCTGCTACAGTATTTCATACACAAGAAGTTCAACATGAGTATTGACAAATCCTGTGACAGCTTTAATAGTATCTCTTAAATTCATATTTCTCCCCTACCATTTGCCTTTACACGCTATGGTATTTGAGAAAAGAGCTGAATCTGATGTATTTATGAGTTGAGTGCATAAAACAGAATGCTGTTGCTGCACACTGTGTTCTAATAAGCAAACAGTATTTGGTAATTTACTCAAATATGGACAGTGATATTAGCAGTATTGGTTTAGAAAATGGCTATTAACAGTTTTCCACTCAACGAAGCAAAACACACAAACACAATGGCAAAATGAAACCTCTTTTGTAAACTAAATGAGGGTAGATTCAGACTAGATGTAAGGAAGAAATTTTTTATGATGAGAGTGGTGAAACACTGGAACAGGTTGCCCAGAGAGGTAGTAGATGCCCCATCCCTGGTAACATTCAGGGTCCAATTGGATAGGGCTCTGAGCAGCCTGATCTAGTCAAAGATGTCCCTGCTTGTTGCAGGGGATTGGACTAGATGACCTTTAAAGGTTTCTTCCAATACAAACTCTTCTATGATTCTAGGATAAATGGAAGGCTTTCTTCACAGCGTTGACATATCGGAGAATTTTGTAATATTCCTTCACAGCTGACATGACAATAGAATGACCCAATTGTGATACAATTTTTTACACAGTATTCAGATTTAAAGGCAAATATGCAGTTTCTTTGTTCATTCTGACAGGTTTTAAGTAAACCAAATACCCACTAAGAAGGCAGATATCCTTACAGCAGCACAAGAATTTATAACACTCTTAGCCTTTCAAATACATCTTTAATTCTGTGCAGAATGAAAAGGAGTGGGTCAGAGTCAGAATGCTAATGTCTCATGGTTTCTTCTTGTAAGTTTATCCTCGTGACTCCACAAGCCTTATCTTTGGCAAATGCCTTCCTGACATGAAACCCACCAGATCCCTGGAGATTTTTTTATGAGGAGCCAAAAAATGAGGAGTCAGAAATTTCCTGCATATAAATAATACCATTGAAACTAGTGTTATTGTTGTGGACTTATGGTCTCCATACTGAACACCTCTATCTCTGGGTACTCTTTATTGTCTTGAGATATTGAGCCTTTTTGCTGCTTCTTGCTGATCACCTCTTCCCTAAACATTCTTTGAGGTTTTTTTGTTGTTTTGTTATTTGGTGGGGTTTTTTTTCAAACGCACTGAATCTGGACTGAAGAATACTCTGCTTAAATTTTAAATGCGTATGAAAATGCCTTTCGAGATACAGGAGTGAAAAGGATTTTTGTGGGAGGAAAAGTTGGTTCTCCCTAGCAAGGAAGTAATCTTTTCATTCTATAATTGTTTTATTGCATTGCTTAAGTGTTGTGGTTTAAGCCCAGCTGGTAACTCAGAACCACACAGCCACTCACTCCCTCCCTCCCCTTCTTCCTCCCCCAACTCCAGGAGGGATGGGGAGGAGAATCAGAGGAATGTAACTCCCACGGGTTGAGATAAGATTAGTTCAGTAACTCAGGTATAATACAAACCACTACTGCTACCAATAATAATGATAAGAGGAATAACAAGGGGAGAGGACACAACCGCTCACCACCCGCCGACCGATACCCAGCCTGACCCAAGCAGCGATCTGGGCCTTCCGGGTAACTCCCCCCAGTTTCTATACTGGGCATGACGTGCTGTGGTATGGAATACCCCTTTGGCCAGTTTGGGTCAGGTGTCCTGTCTCTGCTTCTTCCTGGCTTCCCCTCCTCTCTGGCAGAGCATGAGACTGAGAAAGTCCTTGGTCAGAGTAAACATTACTGAGCAACAACTAAAAACATCGGTGTTATCAGCATTGTTCCCAGACTGAAAGTCAAAACCACAGCACTGCCCCAGCTACTAAGAAGGAGAAAAAATGACTGCTGTAGCTGAACCCAGGACGTTAAGTTAAACGAGACATCTGTCATTCTCCTGCTCTCCTGCTGCATTCATTCACCCATGATGGCTGTTATACAGAGACCCTTCACTTAAGGCCTTACCTTTTGCCTGTCCTGTGACTCCCTTAGTTTAAGGGTATACATAGATGGAGTGATGTGTAGCAGAAACACGTCAAGAAATCCATATGTGCTCCCCTCCCATCATGCCAGCCTCTTCTTACCCTTGCACCATTTTACTCTTCAGTTGATACAATTCTTTCTGAGCGCAGAACTAAACCAAATTACTATTTTATTTAAAAAGCAAGAAAGCATAAGTGATCTGGATCTTTCAGTAATCAGGTTTACAAGCAGTTGGACTGATGTGGTTGAGAGGATAATGGACTGGAGAAACCTATTCATCTAGCCTTGCTACTGTAATTTCTTTATGTGGTTGGTGCATAGAGAAGTCTAGGGCTACAGCAATGTATACATTAATTATATTGGTCCACATCAGGAATGACTATGTAGTGATTTTTTTTTTTAATATATTTGTACAACATGTAGATTCTGTTTACATTTGTTGTCTTCCTTGCAATTATACATAATTTAGGATTATGCTGGGAAGTATTTGATAGCCCTTCCCTGAAAAGCCAGTCAGAGAGCACTTGTCTTGCCTGCTCCTGTGAGTTTTCTGGATAGAAATAGTTGAACTATTTGTCTCTGGATCCCTGCTCCCAAATCCTAGCCATCCATGTAAGTGGGCCAATGCAGTTTAGGGGACTGCATTGAGATGTAAAGTAGAGGAATTAGCTGGGTTGACCACAACAGGGTCATGGTGAGAAATTTGCAGAATTGATTTTAGTATGGACAGTTCCCTTATATGATTCACAATGTAGACTTGCAACAATTGCACTAACACAGCTTTGGAGCAACAAAAGACTTTAGCCAGATGTTCAGGTTTGGAGCTCCTACAGTCAGTTTTACTGATGAAAAGATGTTGCATGGGATAGTTTTTTCACTGTTCCTAGTTCTCTGTTCTACACCAAACCCTTTCACAGTAAACAGGAAAACCCTTCCATTAACACATACTGCTGTAGTTGCCTTTGGTTTGCACAGTTGCCTGTAATTTTATTTGGGTGGGAGACCAGTACTGTGTCTGAGCTCAGCAAAATGTTTTCTTGAACATCTCTTAAAAAAAAAAAAAAAAAAAGCAGATATTTCTACAATCTTTTTCCTTCGTTATGAGGATAACATAAAGGGGAGGAAGGGAAGATCGCTCTCAACTCTCTTTTAGACCATTACTGATATGATGGAACCCAATTGCCCTAGAAATTTTGGATGGTCTTTACAAAACTATCCTTTAGATAAAAAGTCCAGAAAGAAGGGAATTTAACTTAATTTTATTTTGTATTTTGACAAAGTAATGATGAATTTAATGGCACCTAATCTCAATTAGGTCCTCCAAACCCTAACTGCATTATAAATTCATTATTAATTATTATATCCACTAACTGAAATTTTCCAGTGGCCAATTTAAGGAATTTGGGTTTTCAAGTGCTAGTTATATTTCAAATGGTAAAAGAAAACATAGGTTATTTGAAATGGCCATTGGAATACTTCGTTTCTTTTGTGCTGATTTCGTCTTTGGGAGTGAAAACAATGCAGGTGTGGCATGCTATGCCACACAAGCTGTCTTCAGGTGTACACAGTAATCACTTTAATAACAGGTAACTATGTTTTGGGAATATTAGCAAAACTGCTTTAATTTTTTAATCTGAACTCTTTCTGAGGTTTATGGGGCGGATTACAACACTATCCTGTATTGTAAAAAGGGAAATTTAATGTGTGTGATACCATGACTGCATATCCTGTCTGCAGGATGGAATAGGGGAAGAGGGAGAGCAGCTACTGAGGAAAGAGGCAATATCTTCAAAGACTCATTTCTGAGTTTTAAATTCATGGGTTAACATACATGGATTAAAGCAGGGAATTATTATTTCTCTAGGGGTAGCTGAAAGAGAATTCAAGGTCAAGATACCTGATGCAAATTTTTCCTCTAAAAATAGCTTAAAAATGAGTCAAGTACAATTTTGAAGTAATTGTCAAAATTTGGGAAATATACTGACATTTGGAACTATTTTGGTAGCATTCCAACATTTGATTAGGGAGCTTTGGAATGACAAATGAATGTTCTTTAAAAACATCAGCTGAATATGTGGGTAGTTTTACTGAAGCAATGGGATTTTTCATAGGTGGGCATCTTCATTAATACTTGGAAAAAAGTAAGGTAGGAGGGATTTTTAGCTACTTGGTAAACATAGCTTCATCTGTGGGATTCTGAGCATAATATTTCTATTTCGAATATCCTGGGTTTTCAGATTTTTTTTTTATTTTATTGTTATAATAATGGCAATATATTTAAATTTTTATTCTAATTACACAGGCATCCAGTGTCATTTCTAAGCTATTGTAACACTATAGTTATTATAGAACCAGTTAAGTTATGAATTTATGAAACGTGTTCCTAAAACAGAGCCAAATCTGTTGCTTTTCTGCTGCAGGCTAAGCTTAATCTTCTGAAATTATATATATTCTTATTTGGGGTTTTTTAGAAGTTTACCCATTCCATGTTTCTGAATTGTCTGAAAGCTACTGAGACTCTTCTTTTTCAAACTTTTGGACAACTTCTTTGAACAACTTCATTCTTTGTATGGCTTATAAGCAGTGGCAGTATTTCTTACTCCAAGTTTGAAGTGTTTTGATTGCTTGCATGATATATGCTTTACCCATTTATATAACAATAATTTTGAAATGGAATTTTCAATGGAATTGCTTACAATTCCACTTTAAAAATACATTTTTTCACTGCGCATCTAAAATATTTATTTTACAAGCACTGTTTTTGCAAGGTTCTTTACTTGTAAGTGCAGTTTCCAAGAGTGTTGTGAAATATTCATAAACAATTTTTTTCACCAAATTTGGTGTTCCAGGAGACAAGTTAAAGTAGAGTTCATAGTAACATAGTTATCATCACTTCATAGTATCCTGAATTATGGAGATATTATGCTTTCTTTCAAAGTCAAGCATTGTAGAACAGAAAAATTCAGCAGTAAAGTTATGCTCAAATTAAAGCATGAGAAACACACCTAAGGCCTCTAGTAGCAACCTTTATGCAGTTACTTAGTGTCATAGCGCAGTAGCCATTCCATTCAAAAATTTCAAATAATCCTTGAAACTGTACAGCTCTGGCTATGTCTTAAGTAATTACATTGTAAGTTCTACCACCACCAAAAAAGCCAGAGCAACAGACTTTAGTAAGAGTGCAGATTTTAATAGGTAGTATAGGTCAATGAAAGGTTGTGTCATTGTGAAAGCATGGATGTAGAACAGAAGTATAATATGAAAGTATTATACTCAAAAAGTCATATCTCTGAGAAGCTTGTTTAAAACATTATCTTTTAAATATACATTTTAAACAGGTTCATATGCAGCCCCTTGACCTCTTGCTTTTCAGAAAAAGTATAAGAGTTCACCTGCTGGGAAAATAATATTTCTTATGTGATGTTGTTTATTCTATTTGGAAAGTGGCCAAATCTGATGCTTTGCTTACAAATCTACCAGCACAACATCCACATACTTACTGAGCACTAAACAGTTCTGTAGTATCCTTGGCTAGCAGTACCATGCTACTTTCCAGTTACATATGTTGTGCTCATTTCTTTCACTTTAATTCATTGTGATATCATTTATCCTTTTCAATCTTTTCTTCCTCTTAGAAAGGAAATGATGGCTGAACCCTTGAATGTACCTAATGATGATCTTCTGTACAGTCAAGAGTGAGTTAAGGAGTTTTGTGTCAGAGTTTCTGCATCCCTCCATCGCACAATTACTGGAATACTAGATGAAGTACACAAACTTACTCTTGCTCTTGTACTGATGATTATGTGTGTTTTGTACATTTAAACATTCTGGAACAGAAGAGAATGCACTAAAATAAAAAATACAAGTTTAACTTTAGGCTATTTTAGGAAATTAGCAGTCATTTAAACTGCTTCTGAGACTTGATACTGCTGCATATTTGCTGTCCAGTGGAAATGAAGCCCTTATTAAATCTAAACTTGTAAATTTCTTCTCTATAATAAAACCCTTTCACTATAGACAACTTAATGTTAACAATTCGTAAGGGATGATAATAAGTCTTAACTGAATTTAAGTAACGATTTCCAAAGTAGAGCTATAAATCTACTGCAGTTGAAGTTCACAAGGTCTCAAAGGAAAGGGAACTTATGGCCACTGAAATGAATAATCTGTAAACTGCCAGTAATTCACACTGTTATTAAGACTAGTAATTACTTTGATAGGAGCCTTTGAGTTAGAACATTGAAACAATTGAATGATAAGCTAATGCAGCAGCTCGTACACATGAAGTTCTATTATATCAAATGATTTGTGTTTCTTCTTTTCCCTGCAGCTCTAGTAATTATTGTAAATCTTAAGTAGTAGTTTAATCCTCAGGACATACCATAAATCGAAACCTAGATTTCAGGAATTGTCACCCCAGCAAGTGGGGTTGTACAGAATCGCACTAATAGGAATTGACACATAGCAAAATATGTTTCCACTCTTATTGTACTGAGATTTTATTTGAAAAGAATTTACTGTTTGCCGTAAGTACCACATCCGTATTGACTTCTCAAAACCACTTCATTCTAGCCTAACTCTGCTTCCATTTTAGGACAATGAAAGCTTTAACTTTGCTTTCATTTCATTAAATTGTAACTTATTACAACTGAGGGAATAAAAACCTTTTTCTAGTCCAGGTCTTTTCTTGTGTTATGACACTAGAGATCAACAGAGGAGTAGAACATTCAGGAGTTTCTCATACATGGTGCTGGACAGAAGCAGTAAGATTTTTTTCCACAGACTTGGTATCAAAAGCAGTGAATTAAAACTGAACAGGAAGATACCTGGGCAAATGATGGCTACCTGACACAAAAGTAGCTATGTCTATGCTAAGGAGCTCTTCTAGCCTCCAAAACAGGGCATCTGCATGCAGAAAGTCTTTGCGAAATGGCCCCCGAAATGTTATTGCTCTGAAACCATTCTGATGTATCCCTGGGGACAGTGCAAGGGCCAGAAGTACACCAGGAACCATTCTCATAGTTTAAGTATGTAAATAATCACTGTACTTATCTATGAGTACAGAAGCAGCCTATGTGAGGACCTGAGCCCATGTCACATCTGAAAAGTGGTTTCTATTTCTAAATAGAATAAACCCATTAATTTGTTTTGTTTGGGTTTTTTGTTTTTTTTTTTTTTTTGCCCCAGCTAGTCCTGATAATACTGATATAACATCAACAGATTGTTAAACCTGCTAAAGACTTGTCCTTGGGCAACTGAGTCCTTTGTAGAGGCAAAATTTCTGAGAAAAGCAAGAAAAGTTTTGTATCTAGATTCTCACTTTCCCCATATTCAAGCCTGGGTTCTGACAAATTTGGCACTGTTTAGAACACATTGCAAAGAGCATTCAGGCAGTTTCAAGACCAAATGAAAAAGATTCTCTGTCTGCTCACAATGCTGCCTCTCTTCCAGATGGACTGGTTTATCCTGGTTTACATTACCTGCTATCTTTGAAGGGCTGAATGTACCCAACTGCTTTTCAGGTGTGCACCTACCAGCTGTGTCAGCTCAGTGTAGCCCTGCATCAACCTCCAACGAATTGATATAACCAGCGCTAATAGTCCCCACAGGATTATAATTCCTATTTCCTCTGTTTCTGATCTTTTGAGATCAGATAGTTTGTTGGATCTTCTTTTGGGCAATTGACATCATGTTGCTTATTCAATTCTAATGATTATGCATGCCATCGCTGTTTAGGGCAGGGACAGTAGAGGTTTCATGGTGAGGTCAGCAGACATTTGCTTCTGAAACAATAAAGTCACCCCTAAGTCCTTGCCAGAATTTGCCCCTAAAAAGGCTTCCAACCTCCATTTAATTCTTCCGTTAGACTTGGACTCATCTGAAGACTTTCTCTGATCTGGAACAGGCTGAAAATCTAATCACATCTGATCAGAAGAAATTTGCTTTTGATCTTACAACATCCTCTATTTTCTTGTAAATTCAGAAAGATGAAGGACAGAAACTGAATATTTCTGAGCTAGTGTCTAACTGAAAAGGTAGTTCCAATAATAGTTTTGTATACTCTTAAAATGTTTTACATATTTCCCACTTGGCCATATCCTGAACTTTTCCACACATAGATTTGTAGGGGCTTGGGGAGCATTTTCAGCCATGTGTTAAAATACTGAAAATTGTTTAGGTCCAGGGGAGAAATTTTCACTCCCATATCTTTCTGCTTATGTAGATATTGATGCACAGAAAATTGTTCCAGTGTTCTTCATAGATATGGTCTTGACTAAAATGATAAACCAGTATTGAAATAAATTATACTTTCCTTCACACGTTTCTTGCTTAAGAATTAATCTTCCAGGTATTGTTGACAAGGCAAACTTTCAAAATTATTTTAACTGTCTTCTTGCTCAAAACTTTGCAAAACATAGCATCCCTGTAGAAATTTTAATCTTCCTCTGTGGACTGTGACAGGATTTGGCCATATTCGGTCAATAATCTTGCCTCATCACTTCCAAGGCCTTCATGCCCAGCTCAGCAAGGCCTTGATGTTACAAAGTCCTTTAAATTTTACCTAAAGGGAACTAAAGCCCTTTCACACTCCAGTCCTGCTTTTTGTTTTACTTGACATTACTCAGTAGGTTTTGCTGTGTCTAAATTAGAACACTAATAGCTGTCTGATTGCATTCATCATTGCTACAGCTTGACAGGTCTGCAGCATGAAGGTCATATCAAATCCCAGTTCACATAAAGCAAAGTTCTGATTTATTTCTGTGGCAAACTCTTGCGAGGCAACCACAGTCCCCTGTACTTTTTTACACATATATGCTGTGGATTATTTATCAGAATCAGACTTCTGGATGTAACCCTTAGGGTTTACTTAGTTGAAGTTATGGGGTACTCAACCTGCTATATATTGATAGTTGTTTTTATTACTTCTTTGGGGATGAATCTTCAATTTTATTTTTGCAGTATGTGTTTTCATACCACACATTTATTTTAAAACCATTATAAGTTTATTACTGTCGATTTGCCTCTAAGTTAGTGGTATGCCCTTCTAAAAGGTTTCCTTTTAGAAGATAAGTTTATTAATGTATTGGATTATAGTGATACAGATATGATTCCATTAAAAAGTCCTATGTGATACACATGAATGTGGGTTTAGACTGCTAAAGAAATTTTTGCACATCCTTTTCTGCAGAGACCGAGTGGCTTTCTCAGTGATGGGCAAACTTGTATGTGATGTGTAGGAAAGAGATGGATAAATAATACTGTGTTGCTCACGTATGTATTTAATAATCTCCATTTACCTTTTTCTACAAAAGAAGTGTTTTTTATCTTTTTAAGTGTTGACATGTTGTCATGGAGCATATCCAGGCCCTCCTGAGACTACAAAACTGAGGTGACATCAGGTAGTCAGCTGAGATTCCCCTTCCTGACTGGTAGCACAGAGCGAGAACTGCCATTAGAGACCCTAGAGAGGGATAAATAGAAAAGGGTGTCTGTTTAGGGCTCACTTAGCAGCCCCTCAATGGCAAAACATCTTTAAAATGCTGCAGGTGGCAAAAATTAGATTATTCCTTAAACTGGTCTGAATCATGCTGTAAGCTAAATTACCCTGTGTTTGGGTCTAAAAGTTAGGGATGGAAGGGGCAAGGACTGTATCTCTTAATACCTCTTCCATGCAATGTCTCTCTTCATTCAGATTCCCTCTGAGTTCTTAGACACTGTGTGAGATGCACAAATGTTAATATATGTCACTGCTGGAGAAATTGTATGTGAAATATGGAGAAATGAAAAACACTGAACACAGACCCTGGAGCTATAACCGTCAGCTGGATTTCACAGAGGATCTTGAGTGATAGGTCAGCCCAAAATTCTTCTTAGGGGCAAGGATCTTGTCAACATTGAGCATACTATCAATCGAGCTATTCAAGTTTGTTATTATTTCTTATAAGTCAAGGACTAAAGACATTTTTCTCTGGTTTTTACTAAGGCAAACCTGTTCTCCCTGTGTTCTCAAAGGAAACTGTAAGAAGTTGTGTTTGCTTCACCCACTTTTTAACTACCCTGAGATGAAATTTGGGAAGTTGCATTCATGGAACACCGCTCCATGGTTGAGAAGATTAATTATCTTCCTGTCAACACTACCTATACTTACCTCTAGATCATATCTGTCTTTATCTGATTTTTGACAGTTGTCCAAAAGGACTAATCAGAATAGCGCTAGAACTGCCATCTTTTCACGTCTCAGAGCTTCCAGCCCTTTTTGATGTTCGCAAGATCATTTTGCAGTATATCTCCTGTCCACACAGGTTAATATGGACAAGGGTAGAGTTCATTTGTATTGTGCTCTAGCAATTTTTCAGTGGCTTCATGCTTCTGAGAAGTAACACATCCTCTGTTGTGTCTAGCATAGTTGGCAGGGGGCTTCTTTTGTCATTCTCATGCTTGTCACCAATTCTTGGTTGAATTTTTGCTTGTTACTAG
>NW_009921471.1:8035-11043 GCF_000696875.1 Nestor notabilis | reverse complement strand
TCCTGCTAGGGAGTATAACAATCTACATGCAAAGTGACCAGTCGTATTCTTCCCTGCAGAGGAGACATTTTCTCCTGGGAGATGTGCATTCAGCTCTTCTGTCTTTGGACATCCCCTGCATACTCTATGAATGTTACCATCTCAGTGAGGTGTCTCGCATTACAGATGTATCTCAGCAGACCCCCTTGTTCAGAACCTCTTCCTGTATCAGTGAGATGCTGTCAGCTGTCAGCTCCTTCAGTGCAACCCATCACTTTCCTGACCTCGTTTGTCAGAAAAATGTAGGCCACAGTCCTGCAAATGCAGCCCAGTGCCTGTGTTGAGGCATCATGGTCAGTATGCTAATGGGTCTGGCCCTGAGAGCTTGCAGGTTAAAGAAAATCTGACATGAAAAATAGCTCTGCTAGTGCTGAGTGTCTTCAGTGTTCTGATTTTTTTCTGTATGCTGCAATCCCCATCTCTTCTTCCTATACACCCACCTTCAACTTTCCTAGTGAAACTATCCCCATTTGCTCTTTTCCATTCACTAGACACAAATGATTATATAGGCTGCTGGTTTTTCAATCTATCCTCCTGCCCAGCTATGCCCTAGTTTCTTCAAAACAGAGATAGCTCATTTCTGAGCACTGAGCTCAGACTCACCAGAACATGAGAATATTACAGACTGAATAAACTGCAGATTGCATCCTGCCAATGAAGCAATATATTAGCAAAATTTACTGTAAAAATAGAGCTACTCCAGGTCTTAAAGTTCTTTTTTATTTGTTTGTTTGTTTAAATAGTTATGTTGCTAAAGCAGAAGAATTATAAGAGAGCTGTTACTTAAATGGCATCCTCTGCCTTTTGTGCAGGCTTGAGGGCCAGTAATGGGAAGGCTCTAGTAACTCCTTTCCCAGTAAGCCAAATAAATAAGCCAGGTAAAAGAAACAGGCTGTACCTAGCATACTGAAATTGCTAATTTCAACTGTTATGGTCTTTTGAGCACATAAAAAGGTGGGGATTTTTAATTTATTTTGTTATTTTGTTTGTTTTGTGGGGTTTTGTTTGCTTTTTTTTTTTCTTTTAAATCCTGCCTAAGCTTACATTTATGCACAAGGATAAAACATCTGTAAAGAGAAGACTTCAGTCTCTTGAGTAAAATGTACATTAGATATTCCATAAAAGGCTTTGTGGGAGCCAGATCTTGTATTTTTTCAATCATATAATACATGCATTAAAGTGAAGTGAGCCGTAGTTAAATATTGTTAAGACTTCGAGAGAAAGGTCAGAAAATATGAAACTGATGTTTTGTCATGCAGCTATGACTGTTCTTCTTTCTCCACAAAGTCATAAAGTGAGGATTCAGAGCCAGATGTTATAACTTTCAATTGCCATTGCCTTCAGTTGAGGTTCCCAAGGTAATTTCATGACAGCATTGCCTTGTCATTCTCAAACATAGATTTGAGTCTGCTACAGATTGTTGGTTTGTATTCTGTAAATTCAAGACATGGGATTTATGGTTTTCTGTTTGTAAAAGGTAACTGGATAATTATCTTTGACAGTGCAATATTTTTCTTTGTAAGATCACTATGTTAGGCCAAACTCACATCTTATGATACTGAGACACAATTAAAATCCCAGTTTTGCATTGATCATTATATCCATAACACAGAAGAACATGGAATTCTCTCCTTCTGCTTCAGCCCCCTCCTTTGGGGAATCTGTCATAGATTTTGCATCACCCTCGCACTTGGCATCCTCTGATAGACTTAAAAATGACCATAACATCTGTTTCATTTTACATGTTTACCCACTATTTAGCACAGTGCGGTTGTTAGCAAAAGGGAAGCTTTCAGCTCAAATGTAGTATAAATACAAATAAATACTATATCACCTCTGCACAGTTAGATGCAGCATACTTCACATAACTTAAAATTTTTGGTTGCAAAAGAGCTTGTCCTGATAGCTGTCAGAGATTAAAAGAAACCCCAAACAAAACCAAACCTGTAGAGGCACCTGCAGATGAAAGATTAAGCTAGAAATGGGGACTTTGTTTTCCATTTATTATGGGTCATATGTTGTCTAGGTTTGAGGCCCTTGTTTCTCCTAGCACAGACAAGAAAACTAAGGGCACCAAACAAATTGTCTCATCCTCAGGAATTTTCTGCATGAATCCAATACAGGCATTACATAAACACCAAGTGCTCCAGCATTATGTGTACACAGGTCAGGTTGCAAGGAGCCTTGTGCTCTTTATGTAACTCCAGGGTTTCACATCCAGGGTTTAGAGAAATCATTCTTCACAGCTTTCAAATTCAAGTCTATATAAGGCACATATACAGAAGCGGTTTCTGTTTCCATTTCTCTTTGCTTTGATGAAAAGAAGCTGACAGAATCATATACAATATACAGCAGAATAGAGTGCCTTTGCAAGTGTGTAGTTAAGGGTTAATTACACTTTTCTTACATCACTTAATAACATGCTTTGGGGACTGGAAACATTCCACTGAACATCAGTCATTGTCTAGTGTTGAATTTCCAATCCTGTGCCATTTCATCTGTCAGAAAATAAAATGAACCTTGTAATTTTCTTGTTATTGCATGATTTTTATAATGAAAATTACAAGGCTACTTATTACAGAGTAAATATAGTGCTCTTTCAGAAATATTTGTCCTTTAGAAGATGAAAAGGAGGAGGCTGATGGTCGTTTTCTTTGTTCTTCCTATTTGTTTGCTATCCTGATCTTTTTGTTCCTTGGTTTCAACTTTCCGATAAAAGCTATGAGTTATTCATTTTCATGTGTTAGTTTCAGATTATCAGATTTCTGTCCATTTTGTTTTCTTCCCTCGTGCCTCACACCACAGCTTAGCTCCCACATCCTTAACTCCTTAGAGACTAGGTAAATCATTCTGCAGTCTTGTATAGTGACTTCTTGCTGATGGGATGTGGTGAGCAAAGTGATCCTGGCAGCAGGGCTGTGCCATGGCATGCCATGCCATGCCAATGGGGCACAATGCGCAGGGTCAGC
>NW_009921471.1:0-8004 GCF_000696875.1 Nestor notabilis | reverse complement strand
AGGGAAGCTCCAATGCTGAGGCAAGCTAAGGTGGAGCCAGGAAGGCAAGTCAGGTCAATGGGGTGCATGGCCATGGCCCATAGTTGTCTGCAATGCGTTGCTGCAAGGATGGTGTAACAAAGTGATTCAGTTTACAGAGCTCTCAGCATGACACAGCTAATATTTTTGAACATGCTTTTAAGTAAGGCTTCTTAAGAAACAGGGATGGCATCATTTGGAGTATACAAGGGCAAAGCAGGTGGTGTGGCACTGGTCTCTCATCTGCTGCCTCCTTTATTTGGCATCCTGTTTGGATAGTTCACTGAAAATATCACCTGAGTACTAAGTGGAAGTCAAAAGGGTAATTAAGATCTTAGGAACTCTGAGGAATGACAAAATGTTATTTATCTGTGGGAAATTGAGAGCACACCCTGTTCTGTGCATGTATGTAATGCGGTTTTGGTTATTGCCTCCAAAAAAGAAAGTGCTAACTATTGTTTAAATATAGGGCAGCAAAGATGGCCAGAGGTATGGAATAGTTTGTATGTGAAGAGATGCTTATTTTTCTGTTCTCACAAGAGATACCTACATCAAGATGTGACAGAGTTTTCCAAAATCTTGAGAGGAATGGAAAAGGTTAATTGGGATTTACCCATTCTTATTATGTGAGAACTGGAGACAGCCATCAAACTACGAGGCAGCAGATAGAAAGGAAATAGAGGAAGCTCACCCACTGCAAATTAAAATTGTGACACTTATTGCTCAAGGACCAAAATGATTCAGGCTTCCCAAAGTGACTAAATGGAGAATTCCCAAGAATGGCAAGGGAAGAAAGTGATATGGTTGCATCCTCTATCACAGAATGTCCCTAAACTTCAGTCTGCAGATAAGGATGCTATACAGAGATACTCTTCTTTTTTCTTATGCTTTTCTCATAGCATCTGTGCCAGACAGGATACTGAGAGATGGATTTTTTGTTAGGTTCAGTATTTTGTTTGTTTGTAGTACTCACTGCTTGCTCCAAACCCAAAAATACATTTTCTTTCCCAGAAGGGGGGAGAGGTAGAAGGAAGAAGCAGGGCTAAATGATTTCTATCTTTGTGCATTGTGGAGCTCAGTGTGGCATCTGTGTCACAAGCACGTGTTATGTCCAGCCAGTGTTGTGGAGAGCATAATTCCACCCAGTCCTTTTTTGCTCTTTCTGACCTCTCAAAGATTATTTTCCCAGCTTTTTCTAGCAGACAGTATTGCAAAGAGCAACATTTCTACAATATTGTCAAGCCTATTATTTTGTGGCCAATAGAGATGGATTACTGAGACCTAACTTGGAAGATAGTTAGCTTTTCAACTATTTGGAGGGAGGATTGGCTCAGCTGAGAAAAAAAATACAGGCAATTATTTCTAACACTAGGTTTCTTCTTTATCTAATCTGCAATTTTCTGAAATACTGCTGTGTCTTTTATCAAGAAACAGAGGCTAGCTGGCTTGAAAAATCTAAGATAAAGAGTCTCTGAAGCAGGAGTAATTGGTTGTGGTAGATTGGGACAAATGAGAATGGTGCTCCACAGAATTATTTACTGTGCTGTGCACATGCTACTCATTTCAGCCACTCCCATCATGCTTTCTTTTCTCTCTATTTATTTATTTATCTATTTAATATTGAGATAATCATTGACATTAGCTTACTTTCCTACACGAGACTCTCCTGAACAACAAAGACACAAAACATTAGCCTGAAACCTAAAAATGTCACATGTCCGCTTAGATTATGCACAGCCTGTCTTTAAATGTTAGCATTAACCTTCAGTTCAGTTTGATCTGTAGCAATAAGACTGAAAAAATGCAAACTGACACTGTGTATTTTTTTATTGCAAGTATTTATGTTTGTTTTGAGGCCAGATATTTTCCAGGTACAGAAAGAAGTTAGAAAATTATTACTAGATTTGTTGGAGGTTCAGTTGATTAAGCAGTTGTCACCTGAATCAGTTTTGTATCACAGGCTTTCTAATTCAATGGCCATTGCACAAAAAAATATCATTGTACCTTTCAGACGTTTGCTACCTTGATTTATTGTTGTTGCAGTGACGGAGGATATATTCCTAATGATCTCAAGCGTGCTGTGTTCCTGCAACCCACTCTCCATTCAAATCCAAAAGTAACCAAAAATAAAAATACATAATGCTCCTCAACCTTCAAAGGGGAACAGTAAACATACAGAGAGGAAGGGGGAAAGAGAGAGAGAGACAGACAAAGGAGGTGTGCATACACATACCAAAGAAATTGTTGCAGCAAAGTTAACTTTTGCATTCAATGCCACAGACTGCTTGATGGCAGCCACACTGTTGACTCTTTTATAATGTCTGCAACAAGTGTGAGCAGAATTAAAATGGAAAAATGAGTGAAAACTCCATGAATGCAGCATCCATTGATGCTACATTCATGCAATCCCCCTCAGTGGGTTACTGCCCCAATGTACCATTAGTGTTTCACAAGTTAGACAAGGCATGCTTCTTGGCATAACCAGTAAAGCAGGGAAAAGCTCTCTATTTAGAAAGCCACAGTTAGCTGTGGAAGCAGAGACAGAGAAATGACCAGTGATGGCAATCTGTAGCCAAACATAAAAAATCCTGCTTTGCTCTTTTTTTTCTCCTCCCGTTTCCTTCAATAGACATCTATCGAACTGCAATAGGATTTCTGCAGGCCAGTTTGTGTCTTGTAAATTGACAAGAGAGGGGAGAATCACTTTGTCCAGAATCCCTGCTAAATTACATGAAAACAGGATTTATGGTACATGTAAACTCTGTAGATCCAGTCAGCTTTTAAGTGGAAACCAATTTTGTAGTGTGTAAGTAATATTGATTTCTTAATCTGACAATTTTTTTTAAACAAGCTGATGTGGATTAGCCAGTTCTGATTGTATGTCTCCTACAAGTCATTTGATCGCTGGATAGCTTGGTGAGTAAAGCACTAGAAATTAACCTTTAAGGCCCCTGCCTGTAAATAAATTATTGATCCTTAAAAAAGAATCAGATAATCTCATTAGATATAGTTTTCTGTAGCATGAGTCTAAATCCTGCCATAGAGAATCATTTATCATAACTGATGATCTTTTTCCTGAAGCAGGCAGGAGTTAAACTACAATCCTACAGGAATTGGTACAGAAGCACAGTATGAAGAATTACCAACCCGTTTAATGCTTAAGGGATGTTTTGTTTCCCCTCCAAATAATTCTAAGGGCTTTTAGCTTTTATGTATGCTTTTATAGCTGTATATCCAATAATTCTTAGTCAGGAAAAAAGTGCCTCTGAAATTTCATGCACGATAGTATTCTGGAGCCATAGAGAAGCAGAAGGAATGAATTTCTGATGCATGACATAACAGACACAAGTGGAAAATACATAGCAAGCAATGTAATTTTGAAAGGCAGAAGTGATACAGAGTTCAGTACTTAACATATAAATGGCTGCTCAGAAGTACTCTACAGAAAACATAGTTAACGTGGTGTCAAAAGGTAAGCATACAGGTGATGAGACCTAGTGTTATTTTTTACAACTGCAACTCAGTGATCTACTTGAAATGAAGCAAAGTCAAGTGAGCATTTTAATGACATGAGAAAAAAAAATAAAATGCTGAACTGTATGGTTAGTTTCGACAACTTGACTTTCCATTTTGCAAAAGGAAAGGAAAAACGGAGGACGCTCATGCCTGAGCTCTGTTTCTGTGTTGCCGAGCAAAGGGGAGACTGCATGTGTGGGAGGGAGAAGGGATGCCTGGGGGACATCAGTTCTGACTTGGCTTATCAGCCTGCTTAGGTGTTAGCATCAAGCTCAGAGATGTTCCATTCCTGATTTCTAGTGTCTATGAATGCATCAGCATTCATAGTGCCAAGCTATATGACTCTAGGATCCCACTAGATACAAATTTTCAGAAAGACTTCTTTTTTTTTCATGGTTGGAAATCATTGATACAGCAGTACCTGTACCTAAGGTGTGAAAAACCACAAACATGTGCACCCACCATCCCCAAACCCTCTGCAGTTGGACTCTATATCCTGTGGGGTTTCATATATGCAGTTGGTAAGGCTGGAGATCTCCTCCTCTACCTGTCTCTTCTCGCTTCAGGCTCACAGCTTGGACACTCTGCACTGTTGAAAGAATACACAAAAAAAGGTAGCTGAGGGAAAAAATAGACATGCTTTACACATGGGAAGAAATTAAAATATTAGAAGAAATGGTGTCATATAGACTGTCTAATTTAATGAAGATATATTGGGCTTGTGATAATGGAATTACTGTGAGTTAAAAAAAACGTTAGACAAGACCAACTAATTACAAGGCATATATCTCTCTGTAAGGTGGTAAAGATAAAAGATGTATGCTGTTGCTCTGGATTAACTCAGAAGTTATTTGTGGACGTGTAAGTAAAGACCAGAAGGAGTATCCTCTAGTGTGGTGCAGCAGCTGCTCTGTGCTAAATTGCTAGTGTAATCTCATGAAATTGCTTGCACTAATTCGCTTCAGTGTACTGATGAGTCTGATGGCATAATGCTGAGCTGTGGGGTTTCTCTCCTGCAGTGTACATAGTAAAGCATTTCTATTTTCCCCTGTGTTCCTAGTCCAGCGTGACCACTGATCTTGGGGTAAATTGGAAGAGCCTTGGAAATTTATGCCCACAGTGCAAGTGCAGCATCCTTCTGCTACCCATTGAAAGGGCCTATCCACCTAGGAAGGGCTGTTTTCTTTTTTACGCACAAGGGAAAAAAGTAAGTCAGTTCTTGTATCAGCATGACAACTAACTAGAGCAGAATATTTTCCAGTATTTTGCAGAAGTCGGTGGGCATATTCCTCTACCGGGTAGAAATTATTCAGTATTCCTTTACTGGTACTAGTGTACTGGTTTTATCCCTCCTGATTAAAGTGTTTATCCCCATTGATAAGAAAACGCTCCACGCTGGACTGGAGTTCAGCCACACAGTAAAAACTATCAGGAATTTTTTTGTTATTCTCAATACTTTTCTTTTGCAGTGCTGCAGAGAGCTGAATGTTAAAGTGTTTTGTTTATGTCATAGGCAAGTAAGTCATGCACCATAAAAACACATAGGCCATCTTTGATGTTCATTGACAGATCTAAAGCAAAACATTCTTTATGAGAAAACACTGCATTGCTAATAAAGTGATCCCAACAGCCAAGCTTGTGCTGCTTAATTTGTTTCCATGGAGTGATATTATAATTCTGACATACTGAAAAATCGCCTCGCGGAGACTCAAATTGCATTTGTTGCTGAGTGCATCTTTGATATAACATTTGTTATTGTAGTGCTTGGGGTGTCTTCAGAGGAGTAATATTCTAAATGAACCTGGCTGTATTATCCCTTTAATGTAGAGTAGAATTTTGCATTAAATTTTCAGCTTATTTGAAATGTGTTTCACCAGCTATTCATCACAAGTGGTCTGTTTGAGACTAGGGCCAGTATATCAATATAAAATCAGAAAAATCCTTAACTCTCCATCTTTGGGGAACCTCTTAGGTCATTCCATTTTTTTTCTGTTAAATGAACAGACAGCATGATCTCTTGTATTTATGCCTGCCTGTCAGGTTTTTTTTATACTGGAAACACAAATCACTGTTTGTAATGCAGGATTAGCCTGTCTCACACAATATTATTAGAATTAGACCATACTAGAGAGTGAGTTAATTTCTTTTTCTTCTGTATTTAACTTCAGTTTTCATCCCATACCAGCCTTTGCACTCCTAGGAACACACTGGCTCTTACGATAGAGTAAATATTGAAGAACATGTCTGATTTGGACAAACAAAAAATGAGAGCAGTATGTAGTCCCCCCCTTCTGTGGGCTTCTGTGTTCTGAGCTGCCAGTAAAACGTAAGAAGATTGTACTATGATGTCCTATTAGACCTCAAGACTGAAAGGACAGTTTGTATTGAACACAGGCATTTTTCATAATTATGTTGCCTGCAGGGTTACCACCTGCCCTAATTTGATCTGATTAAGGTGAAATGCAAAACCATTCTCATTTCACAAGTGGAACTTTGCCATGTTCCCTTATGGAGATCAATAAGATATGCATACGTGTAATGCTGCTGCGAAGGAGGAAGAAAAATAGGACAATTAGGTAACAATTAAGATTTCAACTCCATTGTGAGCATGCAGGTTACTTTTAGACAACTAGTTCATTCTTCAGTGTTCTGGAAATGGTTTTCTGTCATAAAATCCCTGTGAAAAAGAGAAAATCATAGCCATTCATCCAGATATGCCAGTACTATTCTATGAGACGTAATATATTCAATGGCTTTTTAAAATTCTCTTTTGGTTGGATGGGCTTATTGTCCATGCACATTTATTTTTAGAGTAGCCTGGGCTTGCCTTGTAGTCTGAGTCATTTATGTAGCAATTTAAATATTTGTCTAAGCTCTCAGTGAAAGGCTCATGTTGAAGTCTTATAAATGCTGCACAGATAAAAGGAATAGCATTTTTTTATACTGTTTATACAGAATGACGTCATATCCTGGGGAAAAAGAAAAATGCACAAGTAGAAAGAAAAGCATTGCTGTTTCTGGGTCACTGAATATTGTTTGCCATTCTCCTTCCACCAATAGTAATTTTGTGCATGCTTATGCATGTGTGAGTAAGAGAGTGAGACCTACATGTGTGCATCTTGTTTTTTCTGACAATTTTTTTTTTTAGCTTGGCATATTGATTTTCCTGTATTATGGACAGAAAATAACCTTTAAAAATTACATTTTAATGTCCTTGAACACTAGTTTTGTAATTAAAGAGATGGAAAGATGTGTTTGTTGTCTGGCACCTGGCCACATCTTTCTTGATTGCTTATTCTACATTACATTGTCTACATTACATAGTAATACCCTCACTTGATAAAATACAAGTGAAATGGAAATTTATTGCAACATGAATTGCTGAAACTGTTCTTTCTATCTGTCATTCCCAAAATTATACGAAGATCGTTTATTTCATTCAACTTTTAAGGGGAAAAAGAAATATTTACGCTGCAAATCTGATTCTTTGCACTTAGGGTTTGCAGTAAACTTCTGTTATCAAGCCATCAGATAGAAAATGGATGTGTGAACCTTGGTTTTATTTCAGCTTAGAAATCTTTAAGTGTTTTCTTTACTATACCTGCTTAATTCTGGCATTCAGAAATTATGATCTTTTAAAGACTTGCCCTTCAGTAACTGGCAAATGAAATTCTTCTATAGTTATTTTTGTCACGTGTTGACTTTTATTGAGGGATAGTTGGATTTTCCCTGAGAAGACAATCTCATCTCTTATAAAGTCTCCACCACATGCTGAAAGCTCCTGACCTTTCACTTACCTTCTCAAAAGTACTGATCATCATCAAAGGCCAGTGCCAGCATGAAGGTGGGAATTTGAGAGAACAATTTGCTTTAGATATTTCAACTACTTTTTGAATAAAAGATGAGAAAACCTTTCATGAATTGAGCTGATTGAGCTAAAAACCTAGCATACTGAGAGTGAAGAGCTCCTTTCAGCCCAGATCCCTGCAATGAGATTTTCGTAGCAGAAGGTGTTGAGTCTTCCAAAAGAAGTTCAGAGCAGCTGTGTTGTATCTCATCTAAAAGGGGAAAAGGGGAAAAAAAAAAAATCACCTGGCTATGTTAGGAGCCTTAGATTTGCTGATTTTCTGACTCATGTTATAACAAAACAGTAGGAGTAACTTCTGTTAATTAAGAAGCAAATTATGTTGTTTCCATAAAATTTCAGTTGACAAAAGTCAGTGCTTGAATGGAAAGAAGGGAGTCTCCTTTTTATTTCTGCTCATGGAGCAGCTGTATTTGAGCAGTGAAGGTCGTAGTTCAATTTCTCATTACAGATAGACAGTATGGATTTTGTTTTATTGCGTGACTATAGTATTCACTGACTTTACTGAGAATTGCGTGGGTAAATTTACACCTATAATTTAAACTGGAATATCGAGCAACCAGATGGTACAGACTATTAGTCATTGTCGTGGTTCAAGCCCAGCC
>NW_009921470.1:118669-121707 GCF_000696875.1 Nestor notabilis | reverse complement strand
ACACCATATATCTATATATATAATATATAGATATATAAAAAATAACTTCTTTCTGTACAAAGTCTATGCATCCAACACATCTTTTTCAGAACATTACATTGCTCATCCTCCTCCCCAAACGTCAAAGACTGCAGGACACAGACCTCCCTTTCAATCAACGTATGCGCATCCCCTCCTTGAAAGAAGACCATTATCCTATGGTATTTAGGTGAAAAAGCACACGATAGGATCTTAGAGTGGCTGTGGCAAAAAAAAAAGATCCACTGTGATTTATGCGAGGTGCATTGGGAGCTGTCTGATGTGAAGTCAGCAGCTGAAGGGCAATGAATAATTCAGCACTAAGATCCGTCACATCATCTCTCTTCCCATCTTATTGCTGTTTTTACGTAATTGCAAAGTGAAAAATAAATTGATGTCATAAAGAAAGCTGCATCATTTGTCTGAAAATACACGTAAGAATTATAGGTACATTTCTGCTGCTTTGTGAGCCCTGTATGATCTTACTGTGTGCAAAATTACAAACGTGTCTTTATTAACACGTTTTCTAGGGTTAGATGTGTGATCCATGCAGCATGACATCTTTTACACTGGTATTAGTAGCCTGCATTGATAGAGAATGATGTTTCTGAATTGCTTCCTTCAAGCACTCCAGTGCCATTGCCCTTGCTCTGTGCTTCCCTAGCAAAGCTGTAAAGCAGACCTGGAACTGAGGCATCTGCCTGTATCGTATGGGAAATTTTGTTTGCTGAACTGCAGACAAAAATAAAGCCAGGTGGAAGGGTTCACCTGCCTCAGGAGATTTGGAAAGAGAAGTTATGTGCAATGATGCTTTTTTTATCTCTGGGCATCCAAAACAAAGAACCCAACAAAAAGACAGGATTTGGCCAGTGGGCTCACTGATTCTGTACAAAGTAAAAAGCTCAGCTGGCTGGCTAGATACATACACAGACACATGTACACATACATCCCATACTTTCATAGGGTTCTGAGAGTTCCAAGGAATTGGCAACTGGAAGAGTCAGTTCAAGGGGTGCTTTCCTTGCCTGTAGAGTAGACTGACATTCTGTACTGACTCACAAGGTTTAGGTTGTGTAAGAACATAGAATGCTGCAAAATTCTTGCATTTGGAGCTGGAAGTTTGGGATTTGCCCCTTTCAGAGGTAGGCGTGAATAGCAGAGTTCAGACCAAGGAGACTGGGACACAGGCTGGGAAAAGATTTGACTTGTTTGTTCTCATTTTCTAGTAGACTGCATTATCCATTATTGTGTTTAAGTGTGCTCTGTGCCTTGCTGTTATTACTTCATGACTGGAAGAAAAAAAACCAATTTTGGTATATTTCTGCCTTCTAACTTGAATTGTTCCAAAAGATGTCATAACAAGCTCCAGCATCTAACTCCTGTCTTCCATATAGAGCACAGTCCCTCCTCTGTTCTTGGCTTTGTCCTTGCCTCACTAACATGAGGCTGATGTGAGTAAATGCTATTTCTTAGGAAAGTTCTGACTCAACAATGTAAGCTTTTCAAAGGAGGATGAATGCAATCTGTGAACTGAATTGGCAATGCAGGCAGATTAGAAGAAATGCTATGCAATACCCAGATCATGCCATTTTAATATCTAAAGATGATTGCTTTTAGGAAGGAGACAATAGGTTTAGCATAGAGGTGACAAAACATATTCTTTTTGCCTTTCCTCTTGGTAAACAAACTTCTTTCAGAAATGAAATGAAGCTGTATCATGCAACAGGGATGGAAAGGGGAATACGTGGCATGGCGGCTGTCCTCCAGCTGGCAAGATAATAGGTATTTACCAACAGGAGCCAGCAGAGACCTTCTGATACCTTTTGTCTTGCAGGGCCTCACGTTCTTTAAGTTAGATTGTTAAAAATGAAGGGGTGTGTGGTTTTTTTTCATTCATATTAGTTGTTTTTCTCAAAGGTCAGGTCAGCTGGAAAAATCTTCAGTTTTAGGGTCAAGCATCCCTCGGAAGCAGGTTTTAAAGGACGGCTGGTGAGTAGAAGGAGCTGCAGAGGGATGCTGAAACAAGGGAAGAGACCTAAAGTAAAGTGGTAATACAGGTTGAAAGAAAACTATTCAGTTCGCAGACAAGATCTGCAATTCTTAGCAGTTAGGCAAAACACCTCTCCAAAGACTCATTTTGACTTCTCAGCATTTCCATCTGATCCTCTGAGATCAGACTTTTCCCCAAACCTTCCTTAATTTGTCTCTGTTGTTCTCCTCCAGCCCTGCCTTGGAGGGTGGAAGATGGCATATCAGACTTGGTTTTCTTACCGTTCATACTGACATTATTCCATCAGCAGAGAGAGAAATTACTCTGTTGTATATTCCACTTTCCATTATCTGAAGTAATGGAGGGCTGGGATAGGTTGATAATGGTAAAATGGGGATAATATAATTATTATTGCCTCTGGATGCTGGGCAAAAAGTCTTGACAGAAGAATTAAAAAAGGGGAGTGTGAAGATCACCAGCTGGACAGTGCAGAAGATTTTTCATGTTTGTCAAATTCTCAACATCATATGTGACTACCCTGTGAAGACATATAGCATCATCAGCCTACATACACTGGCTGTTAGCCCAGTCTTAAAACCATGAGACTTGATTAATGCTTCCAGGTTTATTATTTCTAAAAAACATCCTAATTCCTTGGTTTTCCTTATGGGTTCCAGGCCTTCAGCACATGCATTCTTAAACCTTTCTCAAGCCCAGTGACACTGCGAAACACCCTGAACTTCCTTTTCTAAAAAATAAAAAACCCCAGAATTAAACCTAAATCATTGCAAAGTTACTGAAGTCAAAGAACTGGAGCTCTTTTAGGAAATCAAAGTTTGCCAGGATCTCAGTAACATGGTGATGTTTAGCAGCACTGTAGGAATTTTGGACTTAGCAATTTCTTACAACAGATAAAATAGGACAGAAAAAGAAAAAATAGAATTTTACGGGGTTTTTTAGTTCCTTTTTTTCTTATTGTTACTATACCTGGTTTGTTTGGTTTTGTTGTTTGGGCTTTTCTTTCCTTTTT
>NW_009921470.1:117326-118638 GCF_000696875.1 Nestor notabilis | reverse complement strand
TTCCCTACAGAGCGTATTAGTTTAATGCTGCAGGTGTGTCCCTCCCCACCAGGTGATCCTCCCTCTTATTGGCCCTTAGCCCAGATTCTCCTGCTTCATTCAGTGCTCTCAGGTCTCTCATGTTTTCTCTCTGTGGTCCTTCTGACGGTGTTAGCAGGTGAACCTCTTCTAGGTCTTGCACCAACATCCTTCTCTTCTGATTGCAAAGGCAGCTTTGTCCTATCTTCCCTTGTCATCTCCTACTTCCTGCTATTATATCTCCCACTGAAGGACAAAAGGTAAGCGACGACGTTTATTTTTACTGGCTTAAATGACCTTGCACCAGAGCAGTTTTGTTCCTTACCTCCTGCTGTGACATAACAAATTGCAAGTCCAAGGCAGAGGTTACTACAGCAATAAGTGACAGGAATTACTTCCCTAGCTCAAGCAAAAGATTATTCTTGTCCAGGGTTCCTGGAAACTCACCGGTAATCAAAGCAAAAACTTACTCATATGAGCAGCCCTACAGTCTTTTCCCATGGAAAAAAAAAGGACGTGACAAAGCTATGAAGTAAGAAAAGTTTGTAGCTTCCAAACAGACTTTTAAAAAATATAATGCTAAAAAAAATAAAACACGAAACCCTACAGGAAAGTGTCCTCTATAAGCTTTTTTTAGAAAAAATTATTTGCCTTCGTGAAAACAAAATCTGAAGCAAATAACAACCTCCTCCTGCTCGCCCCCATACCAGCAATCTTGAATACTTCAGGAATTGTGTATAATGAGGACTCAGTTATCTTCATGGAGACAGTGATGTTGTTCTTGAAAACACTTAACTGGGGTCTTGGTTTTAAGGAGAAATATTCCTCAGTGCATTATTGCTGTGAATTGTAAGTGCTGAGTTTCCAAGTATTTTCCAAGTGTATGCTTGACATTAAAATGTAAGGTTTTCTTCTAATTTCTCATCCTTTAATGGATAAACTCTACTGGGGTTTTGAATGCAAAGACATTAGAAAAACAGATGGATAATTTATTTTAGTTTATAAGCAAAGTTTTCCTAAAGTCTCTTGCATATATTTTCTTGTAGCTGGTCAGATACAAAGAAAACCAGAACCACCACCTGAATTCTATTTTATTACATGTACCTTTAACATTAGGGAACTGTATAATCCAATATAGGATGTAGGTGAGAAGAGCCTAATCCAAACCAGTAGTTGATATTGTATTCCTTTTTTTAATGCTTAACTTCTGACAGTTCCATGAAAGTTTTGTAGACACTTTCCTTATGTGGATAATAAGGTCATTTCAAGTGCATGTTACCAGGAGTGTGCTCTC